>NC_044056.1:19072896-19135396 GCF_902167405.1 Gadus morhua
AAGCATTGGTTGTCATATTTGTTGAAATTCTCTTTACATCCTGACAAATCGATAAATGAAATGCCCTGACAAAAAAAGCAGTAAAACATCTGGGGCCCTATTTAAATGGTCTGAAACGCAAGTGAAGAGCGCCAAGCGCAAGTAGCTTTGTGGGCGGTTCTATGGCGATCTATGCGAAAATTACTCTTGCGCCCGGCGCAAATCTAAAAAGGGTTGGACTGAAGTAACCTAATTACCCGCAGGTAGGTGTGGTTTTGGCGTAACGTGCAATAAACCAATGAGAGTGCCAGCATGGACTGTATTATGCGTTACGTGTTTAGTTTGTGTGTGTTTAAACAGATGGACGCACACACGCGCACCCGCATTCATTCATTCTTTTAAACACTCACTCGCGATAAAACAATGTCATCTCACGATCAAATACTCATCAATCCTAAAAGTTATGGGCATGTACACGATGTCTGTGTCATGAAAATATGTGTTTGCTGTACGGTGTTTGCAGATGCATTGATTTAAAAGAACAACTTGTTCTTTCCCAAATAATTTACCAAGAACGTGTGGCTAGGTAGATGAGAGAAGCAAAGTGTATTGCACAAGCAACATTATGCATGCACCCTTAAAATAGCATCTGAACAACGCGCCGCTGACTTCAAACCAGGTATTTCCTGGTTTGTGGCGCAAGTGGTTTCTGAAACTGCAAAATAGCACGAGGGAACGTTTGCGCCAGAACACGCCTCCTCCTTTCGCCAAACAGCCCCTTGGGGCGCAAGATCATTCCCTAATTTACCGACGCGTGGCGCAGGAGGGAAAAGAACGCTCTGCGCCAATCGCAAACTAGCAACGACACATGCGCCAGTGAGAAAGTCAATTGCGCCGGATGCAAGATAGGGCCCCCGGTGTCTATGGCTGTCATAGGCCTGGCTCAGACTTCTAATCAGTTAAGTCCGCCGGATGAAATTAATGGATGGCTTACAAGTCTCTCACCCTACTGACCGATGCACTCATTACACAGGACCGGGGACTTTCACAAGGCTATTGCTAATGCTAGCGGGCTAGAAATGTGTTTAGCGGGAGTGACTTTGTATGGATTCCTAAAATAAATCTAGCTTAAACTTGGTTCCAAAATGTCCTACCCTTTCACCATTAAAGTTGAAATGGCTAAATTACATTCTTTCTACACCTTGGACTTTCCTTATACACTCCTAACTGAACCTGTAACAATCACACAGAAATAGCAACATACAGAGCTGTTGTAAACTGCATGGAATTGTTGTAATAACTCCTTATTAGTGAATTTGCGCACGAGGAGTTTATGTTTCACCGCGCGGTCCATGCTCCACTCAGGAGTGTGAAGGCGCCGCGACACTGATACATTTGGGCCATTACTTCAAGATGTTTGTCAAAGTTTCTCCTCGTCTGGTTCTATGAAACAGATGTACCCCCTTCCACCCCCAGCTCCTCACGAGGGTCCTGGGAGGCAGCCTCCTCTCATGTTTTCAGATGGATCCGATGTCACCATCTGGACTGACAAACAATTTGGGCCATCTGCTACTAAAGGTTTGGGAGGGGGGGGGGGGGGTGGAAGGAGATGAAGAAAGTCAGAAAAGAAAACAGATCCGCTCCTTATCCAGGTATACTGAGCGCTCGCTCTCGGTCTGCCTTCTGACTTCTTTGGTTGGGGAGGGTGCGGGGGGGGCTGAGGATGGGGTTGTACTCCCGCTCACGTGCCTATGGGTGGACCTGTATCCAAAAGGAACCTGACCTCACCATGGATGATTGTCTCCCATCATCCCACATAGAACATTAGACACGCCAAGGAACAGCTCTCAAGCATGACAAATCCAAAATGTCTGCAGTCTACCACGGGCAAGATGCCTAACCACTATGCCAATGACATGAATGACAAATATGAATGACTTATCACTCAATCCTCCGTGAATGGCTTTGTATGAAAGTGTCACAAAATATGAAAGAGAAAGAGAGCAAGAGGGAGAACGAGAAAGAGAGGCGAGAGGGAAAGTAAGGGATAAAAACGGATAGAGAGAAAGATGCAATGCCCCATTAGCCAACAAAGCACTTATGATGGTAAAATAATCCTTGAGCAGATAGCTATCTGCTCGTCAGATATGAGGTTCAACAGCAGCTGGGGAGTGAAGGGCTCTGTGGTGGAGGTGGGCGGGGGGCTTTAGCCAAGGCAGATAACGGTGAAGTGGAGAGACCTCAAGACAGACCTCTGCCCTCGACATCTGTCAGCGGAACTGCTACTGTCTGTGCCAGAGAGAGAAGGGGGGAGGGAGAGCGAGAGAGAGCAAAAGAGGGAGAGAGAGCGAGAGTGCGAGAGATTGAGAGAGCGAGAGAGCGAGAGCAAGAGAGAGTGACAAGGGTCTTTAATCCAGATTCCACTTGGGAACCTCCGGGCCTTGACCTTCCCCTCATCTGTCCAAGGCTGGTGGGACAGCAGGGGCGGTGGCAGGGATGCTGGGGTCGCGTTTCAACAAGTGCGTCGCCAGCCCGCCGTTCTGCTGACAGCCGTCGACATCATGAGGCGAGAGGCCCGATGAAGTCAGTGTCGGTAAAACATATTTTTTCATTCACTTATCATAAATCTATGGCTGAGGGAGGGCAGGAGAAGCTCCCTGGTTCCCGGTGCAAGCCGATCACCGTTGGCTCAGTCACCGGAGTCTCGGGTTTGATTCCCTGGATTCATTGAGGAGATTGTGAGGATGGCTGCCAAAGATTTTAATGTAGTCGTGTGTTTGTGTATTCATGCGTTTCTTTTTCAATGTGTGTGTATGTTTTTGACGCACATCCATTTATTTGGTATTGAAATGAATTCCTATAAAAAATAAGGAATTGATAGGTTATCCACCATGTAATCTTCCACTCCATGCATATCTGCCAATTCTCTTTACATCCAATCCGTACTGTGCTCATTGAGAGTTCGGTGCTGCTGGAAGGGTGCAGTTTGTTACCGCCACAGTATAAATGGTTAAACTAACTGTGAAATTAATATTAAAGTTAGACAGTATTCGTGGTGTTCCGTTTCAGAATGACGACCTGTGTCTGCTCGATCAGGGGAGGCTCTATCGATTCAATTCTAGTCCCAGTTGTAAGCCAGGGAGCCCACTTAGTTATCTAGAAACTGCCATTTTATACTGTGGGTCGCAACCCCATGACTGCATGTTATCTGACCGTCAAGAAATTAAACCTGAGCATACGAGCGCACGTGTGTGTGTGTTCTGCATGTGTGTGTGTGTTCTGCATGTTTGTTCTGCATGTGTGTGCGTGTGTGTTCTGCATGTGTGTTCTGCATGTGCGTGCGTGCGTGCGTGCGTGTGTGTTAATGTGCTCTTGTGGCCCTGTGTCTCCAGATGTGCTCTCTGAACCCAAAAATGTATCAAGACCAAAAAGAACGAACACACACCCCCAAACACACACCGGCAAAGAAGCGCACACACCCATCCAGGCCATGGTGCTTCATCAGCAGATGTATTATTTTAACTTCATTATTGATTAGGTTAAGGTCACAGTCATTAGAGACAGACACTCTCTCTCTCTACAACCCTCTACCTCTCTCTCCCGTTCGCTTGTCCTCAGAAGCAGACTGGAGCGGGGCTGCTGGCGGCTGTCTGTACGACTCATATGTCTTTGGTATGAATATTTCAGGAACAAGTGACGAAGAAGAACCATCCCTCCTCTGCCTCCTTAACCCCCTGCACGAATGCATGTGCATGTGCAGACGCTCATGCGACCACAGGAGAGGTGGAGGGGGGCGAGGGAGTGAACGGAGGTCGGTCTGGACAGCGCGTTGATTGCTGCGGGCGAGCTAGGATCAGACTCGAGTACACCCACTCGACTTCCCATCCGTCGGTGTGAAGCGACATAACAAGGGGCTGGGAGGATGCAACGAGAGAGAGGGACCGGCAGGAAGTCAAGGTTTTGAGCAAAAAGGGAAGCAGGAAGGTGAGGTAGAAAAAAAAGGCTGCCATGGAAACAGCTTCTTCCTGAGGCTGCGGGGCAGGGTGACTTGTGACGAGACGCGGTTATTCTCCGGTCTAGAACCACAACGCACTGCTGGTGGTACCCTTGAGCCCACGGCTCCTCCTTATCTCTCAGAAGGCATTTGAAACAGACGAGGATACAGAATAGTTTCATCAGAGTGGCCCCCTTTGTCTCCACTCAATGTGTTGCTCCCATATTTGCCGCCTTTAAAATAGGCTGCCAAATCAATATTTGCCATGCCCTATCCTGTTTGCCGGGATTCAGGCAGTGTCTTGTTGTATCTTCATACACCCTCATTTGCTTCCCCTGCCTGCCCCGTTGCTTCTAGCTCACACAGGGTTGCGTATTGATGAGAGATTTGCATAAACTACCTCGACAACTCCACTTGCCACTAAAATGCTAAATGGGACGATGTTTACCAACGCATCAGCATTGATACTTCACTTGGACCTCTGTAATGGAAGAGACGCTCACACCTTCCTGTGGGTCTGCTCTTTGGAGTGTGACGTGTGTGAGCATGTGTTTGTGCTTGTGTTTGTGCGCACGTGTGTGTGTTGGAAGCAAGGTGTGTTTGTCATGTGTTGTCTAGATGACTGATGGGTTTTCTGGAAAGGGAGACTGAGTTAAAAAAGCGTTTTGGTGTTTCCTTCACAGCTGTCAGGAGATGGAGTAATAACTGATTGCGGACGTCAATAGGGGGTCTGGCGGTTTCTTGTGCACGTCAAATAGATGTCGGTTGTTTTGTTTTGCACGTCAATAGCGGCCTGGGATTTTTTGTGCTACAGAGGCCAGGATAAAACTGCTTTGTACTGCCTTTGTGTGTTTTTGTGTATTTGTGCGTGCGTGCATACGTGTGTGTGTTTGTGTGTTTGTGTAGGTGTGCACATACAGTTTGTGTATATGTGCCTGTGCGTTTATATGTGGGTGTGTTTGTGAACGTATGCGTTTGTATGTGTGCGTGTGCCCTTGTATGTGTATATATGTGTGCGGTCGCATACCTGTGTCTGTCTGTGTGCTTGCGTGTGCTTGCGTGTGCGTGCGTGCGTGCGTGCGTGCGTGCGTGCGTGCGTGCGTGCGTGCGTGCGTGCGTGCGTGCGTCCGTTTTCTATGCCATTCTTCAAGTGTGTTTAAGCTGTCAAAAGGTAGGCCAAACATTTTGCTTCCTGGGCGCTGTAAAAATAAAATGACCGGACTGAAATCCGATCTGAAATCCCATGCAAACCAAAACAGAAGCGGACGCACCAACACACACAAAGGCTTGAGGCTTCCAGGGCCATTTTCAGTGGTAACCATGTGTTTTTGTGCAGTATATTTCAACAAACACGTTTATCGATCAATAGGTACGGGCTCATTTGCATCCAATTAGGATGTTATAGTTGATATAAATTCTTGTTGCAACAGAATCGTTCCTGGTCAGTCATCACTAGACAATCAAACTACTATTCTGCCCCCCCATATCCCAGTGAGAACAGATCAACAGATTTCTCTGCCCCATATCGAATCCGCTAGTTATTGCTTTATATATATTTTAGTAGTAAGAAGGAAGAGAAAAAAAAGCGCATAACAACATTAAGCTTTCACCAGCCTCCCCTTGTACAGAATGTTAACGGGCACTCCCCAGGACGCTGCCTGTGGAGCAACATATACAACCCCAGCATGTCCTACAGCGCTCACTGGCCTACATTCTGCTGCAGATTCCCCCCGTCAGCAGAAGCCGTCCTGGGCCTGGCCGCAGGTTGTTTGTTTCTCCACACTTCATGTCCCAAATCTCCCTTAAAAAATCAACAGTAGTGTACAAGCACAAACACATAAAAGCACATGCACATATACACACACACACACACACACACACACACACACACATGCACATGCATAGACATAGACATGCACACCTGTGTACTCACATGCACACACAAACACGCACACAAACACACATGACACGCCTATTTCCTTTACGTGTGCACAAAGTGATGCCTAATGTATCTCTCTTGTTGGCCCAGGAGCATTGTTGCAACTGAATTACTAATCAAACTGTCAGAATAAACGTGTACGTGTTTGTGTTTGTGCGTGAGGAGGGAGAGAGCGATGGAGAGAGCGAGAGAGAGGGAGGGAGGGAGGAGAGGCTTTGGGCTTGAGGAGGGGTCATTCAATTTTAATTGAAATGGGATTTCTCTCTGACTCTGTCTGCTCAGCAAAACAATAGCACCAGCAAGAAAAAAATCCTTCAACTCAATTAGGCTTCCATGGTCTTTGAAAGATGGCTTAAAGAAAGAGATGGACAAGGGGAAAAAAAAGTATGCAGAAGAACAAGAACGAGCAAAATAGGAAACATGATTCCAATATTTCCCTTTTAACACAAAATCGATTGCATATTAGCTCCCCGGAATTGTGAGTAGTCGTCTGAGTTGAGTCGGCTATTCATCGACTGCAGAAGGCAATAGCCTAGTCAATTATGACGTATTCAATCAGACATCAACCCTGATCCTCTTTACCTCTCTTCTTTCAAACTGGTGTATGGCAGCATATTGACACTGGGGATGTATGGAAAGCATCACCAGAGCCCATTGCTTGTTATAAGGACTCTCAGGTGAGTGAGTCACTGGTAACCGTGATTTGAAAAAGTGTAGGAAGAGCGCATGGTTGAAGTCAGGGAATTAGTTCAAATAGAGGCAGATGTAACAGGCAGATTTACAGTGGAAGAGATAAACCAGGGGAGATGTACCTACAACAGAAAACGTCCCACTTACCCACTGCCAGAAGGCATTTTGATGCATCCTTGACTGTGTAATTGCACATTGGAATTACAATAATTAGCTTCCTATTTGTTCATTCTGAAAGACGATGTTAAGGCTATGCTTTTCTTTAATATTTAACATGCAATTGAAATATTATTTTGACCAGCCTATCCTCTACTGAACGGTTGTCATTATTTTGTTTGTCACGTGTTGGACGTTATGTTGGATGACTAATGAATTACTCTCTGAGGATCAATAATGGACCCATCAAGTCTGTCAACAACATAAACCATTGCATATATGTGCATGCATAGCGTGTGTGTCTTAGTTCGAGTGAGAGCGAGAGCGCGAGAGAGAGAGAGAGAGTGTCCTTGAACCACGCCCTTAAACCAAACCTTGAGTGCTCATGACAAGCTGGCCGGTGGTGATCAGGAGTGCTGTTCAGCATCACATTGGCGTGTGGCGGTGAGTGAGTCGGGCTGAATGAGGGGCCGTCACAGCCGGGAGACAGCTCTATATGAGTGCATGCTGTTTACACAAAGAGGCTTTCTCCAGGCTTGGGTCTCATTCTGCCACGGGTTTGAAGCACCGCGTCCTTATAGCCTGCGGATATCTGCAGGGCTACAAATAGCCTCGCAAAAACTGCCAATGCCAATGCCAATCAGGGTCGATTTTTTTTCCGCGGTGTAAACACAGTTTAATCAACCCTTAGCATTTCATAACCTGCCGGTGACAGATGCCGTGCCTCACCGTGAGAGCCAGAGAGCGTAGCTAACATTCAGCCATTTGCTCCACTCAGGAGGGCTGGAATCACATGACAAGCGCTGCGGAGTGGGAGCGAGGAGAGGAAGTGACACGAGTGTGGAGAAACAGGGGGGGGTGGGTGGGGGGGGGGGTGGGGGGGGGGCGTGGGGGGGGGGGGCCGTGGCTCGACGGGGCACGGATAGAAGGCATGGCGGACGCCATGTAGGCCACCGAAGACGAAAGGAGAAACGCCACCGGAAGGATCCGAGGCAACAGGGAGGTCCAATCATATCGGGAAGTCCTGTCCCGCGTGGTGAGAGGGGTGTGGGGGGGGCTGCTCACAGAGAGCAGGCTGGTGTACATCGACAAGAAGTGAAAACAGACGAGAAGAAATATAAACGTAGACGTGAGTGAGTGTGGGCACTGGGTGTGTGTGTGTGTGTGTGTGTGTGTGTGTGTGTGTGTGTGTGTGTGTGTGTGTGTGTGTGTGTGTGTGTGTGTGTGTGTGTGTGTGTGTGTGCATCGAAACGGAGATTCCAAATACTACACAGAGAGGATATCTTCTGCCGTGCACAAGAGTAGCTGCCAGATAAGTGCCCACTCCGGCTGTCACAACCCACACCAGCAGTGTGGGCCGTAGAGCACATACACACATACACACACACACAAAAGGCACGCAGATATATATATATATATATATATATATATATATATATATATGAACACATAGGCCTATCAAGCCACACACACACTCATGCAAATGCACATCACCACAAATCACACACTGGAAAACCTATGTAATGACTCACGCAACCCATTTCTGGTTCAGAGAGAGGCTAGATTGAGTTCCCCGTCCAAGTGTATCATTTAGAAATAAGGAAGACTGTGTAATTTTGTTTTTTTTTGGCCAGGATTTGTGTGGTGTGCAAATAGCAGAGCGGCAGAGAAAAGGAAATAATTAAATGGGAGATGAATAGAAAAGAGAGGAGGAGAGTGGGGAGGAGGGAGGAGGAGAGAGGGGAGAAGGGAGGAGGAGAGGGGAGGAGGAGAGAGGGGAGGAGGGAGGAGGAGAGAGGGGAGAAGGGAGGAGGAGAGAGGGGAGGTGAGAGGAGAAGAGAGGGGAGAAGGGAGGAGGAGAGAGGGGAGGAAGGGAGGATGAGAGAGGGGAGGAAGGGAGGATGAGAGAGGGGAGGAGAGAGGATGAGAGAGGGGAGGCAGAGAGGAGGCGATGCTCGCCCTAGCAGCCGTGGAGATGGTGGATCTCTACATAGCCTAGCATGGCGCTATGCTAGCGGCTCGGGGCTACTTGTGGAGGTGGTGTTGGCTGCAATCAATCCACAGACTATCTTTAGAGCGGCGCTATAAACATTCACAGCCCACTTTGTATAACAGCTGATCTTGGAAACTTCAGCAGCACAAAGAGAAAAAGGTCAACGGCTATTGAATGTTGCTGACCCAGTTCTGAAGATATACCGGTACTTGCCCCTCAGATATGTCATAGATAATAAATAAAGACTGGTATTCATATGAGTCATATTAATTACATGTATTAATTTGATCATTTACTTCCACAACATTTTTGTGGCGTAGGCTGCACATGTCTCTCCATCATGAAAAATCACCAAAAAAAAACAACCAATATAAAAACTAACATTCAGATGCTCTTATGCCCATGTCATTGTGATGTGATGTTGTGATGTTCAAGGCCTGTATTCACTTCACTGGGGATCCTAAATCTCGAAGGATTAAACAACGTTTGAGGAACAGATGACAGCTCCAGTCCAACTGTGAACGTGGAATATAAATAGTTGTTTTTAGATGCACTTCCTGCATGAGCTGTGTTGTTAATGAGGCTTGTTCAACGGTGTGTGTGTGTGTGTGTGTGTGTGTGTGTGTGTGTGTGTGTGTGTGTGTGTGTGTGTGTGGTGTGTGTGTGTGTGTGTGGTGTGTGTGTGTGCGTGCGTGCGTGCGTGCGTGCGTGAATAAATAGTGCAAATATACATTTAAATGTCATTATACTGAATTATAATGAGCACATATAAAACATGAAGAAGGTTGTTTGAGAACAATGTAGAAGCTCCAAGCTCCATGAGTTGGTCTCTACAGTCACACTCAAAATGTGAGGCCAATACTGAGTGTCTGCCAGGAAGCTCAAGGCTGCTCCCATTATCCCTCCTCAGTGCTGAAATGAGTCACACAAGAAAGCCGG
This sequence comes from Gadus morhua, assembly GCF_902167405.1. NCBI lineage: Eukaryota > Metazoa > Chordata > Actinopteri > Gadiformes > Gadidae > Gadus > Gadus morhua. Next base: position 19,082,587 of record NC_044056.1, read on the forward strand.
CAAGCTGTAGAACACATGTATTTATGACAGACGGATGGTCGCACAGACAGATAGACGGACTGATGGACGTGCACATAGACACGTATATGTACGTATGGGGGAACAGGCAGACGAACAGACAGATGCACGTTTGTTTGTTTGTTTGTTTGTTTATTATGTTATGTATCTTCATTTTGAAGGATCCACCACCAGAGGGGGACAAACCGTTTGAAGGCATACGAATTCGTGCACACTAATACGCTAGTGTACTTTTTCCTGCTTCGTCGTTGATATTTTTAATAACTAGGTCGAGATGTTTGGGAACTGGCCACTACGGACTCTAGAGAAACCCCTGGAGAAAATCAATATGAGAGCAAAACAAACAAAAGCTGTCTAGATGAAGGAGAACTGGAGTAGGCTTTAAAAAATATAAACAGAAAGATACAAATTACACATTTCAAAAAAATAATATTCCAATACTGCATTCTAACTGTTAGAAATTATACAGAAGCAACATCTCAGATCTGTTTTTGCATGTTCAGTACGGTTCACATACAGCTATTAAAGATCAAATACCCACAATTACATCAGAAATGTAAATGAATTAAATAAACAATCTAGTGTTGGTTATCAAACAGAAAACTAGACACAGCTGATGTCACAACCTGAACTGGAGTGAAAGAGAAGATAGACTTTAATGGTTCTCTAGCTCCATCAAGTGGAGGATATTGATGATACAACCATTTCGTGTGTGACTCATGCATTATGCATTCGTTACACAATGTTAACTTCCAAGTAAGCATTTCGCCTTGAATGCTTTTGGATGACTCAAATTCAGTCTGTATAATTGTTGCTACCCATAGGCTACTCTCATTACTTCTCATCTACGTCTTCATATGTAGGTATCCCGAACATGTGCATTTGTATGTATTTTAAGTTTTGTTACACCAGGATTGATTTCATTTTAAACAAAGCTTTATAACAATAACGATAATAACTAATTATGATAATAATAATATTTCAACTTAAAATGCAATTTTAATTGGGACTTATATACTGTGGATAGTCTTTCAATAAACAGGAAAGTCTTCAAGCCATTTCAACAGTCCATGGTTGGGTTCTCTAAGGTGCTAAGGGAGTGAGTGCCATGAACAATGTGCGTCAGGCAGAAGCCCCGTGTCTCCCATGCTAACCAGATTCAGGCCCGGCCCTTGGCATAGGTGGTAACTATGAATGCCAGGGGCGCGGTCCGTCCTTAGAGGTGCCTTTGGATTTTATTATCTTACCTTACTATGTTTACTAATTCTAATAAAGTTTTACTAACATGTAGCAGAGAGTAAGCAGAGAGGAGATGAGGTGACCGGAGGATGAGATTATGCGAGGGTGCTTCAGGCCTCCCATAAGGATACCAACGGCACTGTTTAGAGGTACTGCAGCTTCTTAAGGTTGGGGTCAGGGTTCCCAAGTGCGTTGCAGTTGTCCAGCAAGAGGAGACAGAAGCACGGAGGATCTCCTTGCGTCTCACAAAAGTTTTGCAATGTTCCTGAGGTGCAGAAGGAGGTTTTACATGTGTATGATGTGGTTTTTGTAGGATGGGGGGGGGGGGCAGTTTATGCCAAGGTTAGAGAACGAGGGGAAGGTCTTGTCCGGCGAAGGGTGAGGTGGAGGGCTGGATCTGCTCGGGGGTTGCCATTGATGAGGGCTTCGGTTTTACCACTGTTGAGTTGCAGGCGGGTTGTTTTTTCATCCAGGCCCTTATCTCCTCTAGGCAGGAGGTGAGACAGGTGTAGGCAGCAGAGGGTGAAGCTGCAGTTTTAAAGCTCGGTGTTCATTTTATTGCCTGGAACATTGTCTGTGTAATCTATTTGATGTGTCTAGTCCATAAAAAAGGGTTGCACTGTATTTACTTTAAAAGAAACATCCACCTATAATACAGAGGCAAGGCCTGGTTTGTGTAAATCAACTAATGATTAATATCGTATTTATTGATAATCAACAATATGATCGAAATTGCAGCAAACATTCATGCAATCACAAATGTTGCCCCAAATTAACTAAGTAGGAAGGACCTCTCCCATGTTTAATAGTGATAGGCCTTAATCACAGAGGTGTAGGACTGGGGCGAATACAGGTGTATTTCATGAGGTTAATTATGGGCACTCGCATTCTGTCAGACCCATAATTAACTTAACGAGCTACACAGTGTTTTACCCCTGCTATTACACATCTGTGGAAGTCGAGGCTTATATTGATTCCCAGTTCCTCTAACCTTTATAGGCCCAAAGCGATAAGGTCTTCAGACCTTATCGCACCAACATAATATTGTAGGGCATGAGCATAACAATTATATATTTTAAAATGTGCCAAATGTGCACCCTATCATATCATGTCATATGGGTTGTTACATGATAAACATAAGATTAGAAAAGTATTGTTGGAAATACAACATTCTTGCTATGTGCTACCTGCTCTACCCTAAGCTTTGGGGGGTTAATAATTCAGTAATTGGCCCACAAATGACAATTCAGCATGTTCAATGTTCCAAACCCTACATTATGAGACCTAGAAAAGGGCGAATGCAGCAGCCATGTGTGATTAATACCCAAGTTCCTTTCCTTGCTAGTTCTCACTACTTAGACTTTGGAGAAACCCCCTGAGGTATCTATCAGTCCTGTCAGCCTATGTACCTTCATATTCTCTGCCTCGTGTGAAACTGAAAGATCTAACGTCATCTTTGTACGGTCTAAGTTCAGCAGATGAACATGAAGTCTTTAATAGATACATATGCTTGCATGTGACAGCAATGTAAAAGCAGTAAAGTCATGTCGTTAAAAACGTTCCCTCTTGTTTGGTAGCTCAAACCTAGTTACATCAGCACTACTGCTACGTGGTTCTCATAACAGCTGCACCTCCAGTCACCAGTGCGTCAAGCTCCTGAAGTTTTCAGATGACACCACGCTCATCGGGCTCATCTCTGGTGGAGATGAGTCCGCCTACAGGTGGGAGATTGACCACCTGGTGACTTTGTGTGGCCAAAACAACTTAGAGCTCAATGCTCTAAAGACAGTGGAGATTGGTGTGGACTTCAGGAGGAACGCAGCCCCACCCTCCCCCATCATCTTGTGTGACTCCCCAGTCAACACCGCAGAGTCCTTCCGCTGCCTGGGCACAGTCATCAGCCAGGACCTCAAGTGGCAGCAGAACGTCAGCTGCATCACCAAAAAGGCACAGCAGAGGATGTACTTACTGCGGCAGCTGAAAAAGCCTGCCAAAGGCCATGATGGTGCACTTCTACACCTCCATCATAGAGTCCATCCTCACCTCCTCCATCACCATCTGGTACGCTGCTGCTACCGTCAAAGACAGGAGCAGACTGCAGAGTATCATCCGCTATGCTGAAAAGGTGATCGGCTGCAACCTGCCGTCCCTCCAGGACCTGCATGCCTCCAGGACACTGAGGCGTGCAAGGAAGATCATGTTGGACCCCTCCCGACCCGGACATATATTCCTTGAAACACTCCCCTCCGGTAAGAGGTTGAGGTCTGTCAAGACCAAAACCGTCCGCCACAAAAACAGTTTCTTCCCGTCTGCAACCGGCCTCATCAACAACGGCCCCGGACCCCCACCAACACTGACACGCACACTACCCCCCCTTCCCCCATCAACACCCACAGTCATCTGCCTATGAGGACAGGTTTTGCACTACTTTCATCATCACGCACAATTGTACATATATTCTTATCTTATCTTATCTTATTACGTTGCATACGTATATGTATATAGAGTATCTCTGTTTATTATTATTTTTTTTTATTTACTCTTATCTTTTTCAGTACTTATTATTCAGTACTTGCTTATTGTTTACTCTTTATTGTTTGTTAAGATCGTGCGCAACGAATACGAATACCAAGACAAATTCCTAATATGTGTAAATGTACTTGGCAATAAACCTTTTCTGTTTCTGATTCTGATTCTGATATCTCATTGGGACGGTCGTGGGTTCTATTCATCATGTTTGCTTTTGTCACTAAGTAACATGCTTCTTAAATTAGGGTTAGGGTAACCTAACCCTAACCCTATAAAGACGGTGCTGAATTAAACACCATGAAAAATTAAATAGTAAAAGGACTCTACCCCACGAGTTGAGCGATGTCACATGAAATTCAAATCCTTACGTAACGGTTTTATTCGCTACAGAGACCCAGAAGCTGAGAGAGTTCAAGACATGAGGTAAAGTTCAAAGCAAAATTCTTTACTGAGAAGCTATGCAGATAACACAGGTAAGTATAAATAAAACTGAGTAGCACATCCACGTAATAAACCAATATTCCAGTGGCGATAAATAGGTGAAATACTAGACTAGAAAAGAGGACGTAATGCTGAAAAGTTGATGTTCACACTGGGAAAAACAAAGACAATTTGGCAAGGGAACAAAGAAAACAGGGAGGTTATATGGAAGGTTGTGTGGAAAAAACGAGGGGAGCAGAACACAGAGGAGGACTACTAGGAAAACAGAAAAGATAGGACGTGAACCTCTTAATGTTAGCATTCATGGAAGTCACTGTAGCTTTCCCACATCACATCTACCATCCGTCCTACCTCCATGAATGAACAAAGTCTGGCATGGCCTCTACTCAAGCTAAAGTGTTATTTTTTCATCAAATGGGGATAAATGTGACAAATGTGTCATACCTTGATGGCAGATTATTATCAATGAAAATCCACACAGCTTAGTCACTGTAACTAAAATTAAGTAAGTCATTTGAAACTGATGCAAAATGTGTGGCCTATACTCAATTTCAATTTGTGTGTTCATATTCATTTCATTTGAGAGAAGCATTTGCTTCATTTGGAGTAATGGGGGGGAGGGGTAAAACCACATTTATAGACAAAAGGTTCATTATGCTTCTGATAGTTCCAGCAGGTCATATGAATGCGTGCAAATGTACCTTTTACTTTGCTGATTTACCACGAAACAGACGTGTGGTAACTAATATACACAATTATATTTAATTTGAGTACTGCAAACCAATCTGCTTGTTAGCAGTGTTAAATATTTATATAATTAGGGTAATAATTATCAGCAATAACAATTAATCAAAATTAGCATACAGGAAGAGGTGGTGTGGATGGGGGCCTGGTGTAAAGACAACACACCAGACAGAACTACTGAGCTGATTGGTGACTTTAGGAACAATTACACTGCACACTAAACATCAACAGCTCAACTGTGGAGACTGTTAGGAGCACCGAGTTTCTTGGAATGCACATTGCAGAAGACCTCACCTTGTCCCTTTTGCTTAGCCAAGGGAGAAAATAAACACTTTTTTCATCAACTATAGAGGGCATGCATGCCTTCACACTCCATCCTCCCCCCCTTATATGTCAGTAAATCAATACCTGGTAGGGAAACTGCAAGATGTAATAGTGACAAAAAGTTAACGCATTATGAATGATCTCAAATGTGTGTTTATATATTATCCCCTACCCCCTCCTATCCATCGCACCCCACCTGCCAACCTATTCCTGCCTCTCCTTCTTTACTGTTGTCTGCAAAACTTGCACTTTGTCGCTGCAGTGTGGATGTTGCTGCAGAGGACCATTTTGAACTCTGCATCTTGCATTTTAAAATAAAATGCAAGATGCTAGCATTGAAAGTTGCAATACTCCTCAAAGTGCTCTTGTTGTTTGTTGTGTTCCCCATGACCCCAAATGATGATGCCACCATGGAGCTGCCATACAGAGCCCCTCACACCATATGGTTTGGGCATGGGCCAGAGTCGAAATATCTTTGCCCATTCCTTGACCATGTCTTTACTGTAATTGAAAAGGTGAGGAGCGGGTTCAACATCAAATTCACCTCTTCCTGTGGCACGTCGCAATTGTAGGCCTATGCCACCAAGTGACCCAGCCTCTCTGCCAGCTGCTTCAGCTGTATGCCAGCCTCTAGATGACCTCTGACTTTCATGTTTGATATTTTAGTATACCAAACGGACGATGGGGACTTTTAAGTTTGAGATTCTCAGCCACTAGATCGGAAATCAAGCTACCTCAGACACAGTATTTTGTCAACAAGGTTAATTAGTAAATCTAACTGATCACTCAAGTATAGGCCTATTTATATAGGCAAGAGTAGTGCCAGTTTAGTTCTTGACACACAAGACATAATCAACCGCTCACAAAAACGACTTATAATCTTTTATGACAGACCTGCTGCCTCTCCCCCTGCTCCTTAAATCAATCACCCTCACAGAGCTTTTTACGCAATTTTCACGGCAAATATTCCAGGCAGGCAGACAAACAGAAGCGGGCAAAGCCACCAGGGCTACAAGCTTTGATGGGACCATTAGGTGTTTTTATTGGTTTAAAGTGTCCCTCAATCTGTTCTCTTCTGTGTAAGAGGTGGCTTGGGTTATCCGGCCTTCGGATGTCTCACCAGAGACAGTTCAGTGAGCTGTGCGGATGCCCGGCTCACTGAACTGAACCTTCCATAGCGTATCTTAAGGTGCCCAACAGAGAGCCATTAAGGACCTGGTTCAGGCACCGGTTGTGCCCCAGCCGCTGCCCCCGTGCTCCACGCCAGGTATGAAGATCGTGAGGAGACACAGCATCAGTAGGAAAACGCAGAGGACCACCAGAGGCACAACTTCTTTGAGGTTGTTGTCCTGTTGACTTCTGAGAGGACCCGCAGGGTTAACCAACCCAGTTGGCATTGGCTGATCTAGGTGGACTGCAGTAGGTAAACAGTCTACCTCTATCTGTAGCCCCCCCCCCCCACCAGAGTTGTGATTGACCTCGACACAGACGGAATTGACAATGAACGCCTGTGTCTGACAGATGGGTGGAATTTTTTATTCTGTTTTGCAGGCACGCAAGAGTTCTGCTGAATTACCCATCAGTTGGTTGACAAAGTTATCCACCATTGAGGACATACTGGCAGCACAGGGACGAGGCACTCAATCCCTCTTCAGCGAGATTGATAGGCATCTTTGGCTGTATTTGACAGTGCCCGTGTCAAGAGCAAGAGCTAAGCGGAGCTTTTCCAGCCTCTGTTGTATGAAAAACGATCTTCGCTGTACAATGTCAGAATGACGCCTAAAACACCTCCTCTTCCTCCACGTCCACAAAGATTTGAATGATGGCCTAGAACTTGGAGAAGAGTCTTAGGTGAATATAACATTACTTTTAGCAGCCTTTTGTTGATAATATTAAAGTGTCAAAGGTTGCCCCGTTGATATTTTTGTTTGAATGTTGATGACTAAAATCATTGTTAACTTTTGTTTCGTCCTATTTCAAGTGTGCAGGCATTCATTTTTGTTTGTTTAGTTTCACTTGTTGAAAGAAAGCTCTAATAAACGGCTTATGTTATTTTTAAACCAAAACAGAGAGTATCCATACATTTCGTTATTGACTTTATTCTTTTGATTCATTCATACAAATCATTTTCAGGGCCTTGAAACGTAGTTAATGAAAGAGTATGTGTCCTGACGCAGTGCTGACCTCACATTGCTTGCTTTTTTTACTGGCAGCAATGCAAACGGTCCTGTTGTATTAGCTAATTAAACTAGCTAAAAAAAGCTAAGCACCAGCGTTTCCAGACTGGATCATACAGTGCTTTAGAATTAACGTATTTTGAGGAACATGATCACACACAATTCATAACCAAGAGAACATATAGATGGAAATGTTAATTAATATTTAGTTAAGTAATATCTATCAAGACAAACTACTCTTTTACCCTGGCTACAAATCTAAAAAATAAAATAAAACTATGCTGATGTAGTGACGCCAGGACTTGGCAATCATAGCTGATAGTTGATTGCAAGGCAGCCATAGCTGAGTTGTCACAGCCAAGTAGTAAAAAATGTAATGATACAACTCACATTTTTTTCGTGCGTCTGCTGTCATGCATCAAAATGATTGATTGGCTCTAAACGACATGTTTCATGCAACAACTGAGGTGCGTCGTTAGAGCAAAGGACTTGGCCATATAAAAGTATGTTACCATGGATGGAATCGTCGTATCACACCACAATTGATGGAATCACTGGAGCCCCCCCCCTTGCTGTTGCAGGACAGAATGGACTCATCATGTTCAAAGGCAAAAGGCTCCGGGGAGACCTTTTAAGAGCCTACCTGCCTCCATCCCACTTCACATGTGCTGCTACTCGTCGGGCACAGCCGCCATATGCACCATTGGATTATTGAGGGCCAGGTCTGAACCCGCAACACAGTGTCACTCCGAGTTCGTAAAAAATCGACGGTTTTGGCGTTAACTGCTGACGCAAAGGGTGTCCTTGTGTGTCTTCATTCGACGCAGGGGCTTTTCAACTCCCTTTCAAATCCCTCCACGGCGATATCTGACGCCCAGGGAAAGCGCTCCCGCAAATCTTTTTTTCTCCTCCGATTGTTTATTTGATTTGTCCCTGAAACGGGGTAGGGTTAGGGTACTAGTGGTTAGGGTTAGGGTAGTAGTGGTTAGGGTACTAGTGGTTAGGGTTAGGGTAGTAGCGGTTAGGGTTAGGGTAGTAGTGGTTAGGGTTAAGGTAGTAGTGTTTAGGGTTAGAGTTAGGGTAGAAGTGGTTAGGGTAGGGTAGTAGTGGTTAGATTTTTTTTTAATTGAATTGAAAAAGTTTTTATTTCAAACAAGTAAATAATAATAAAAAATAATAATAATAAACAATCAAATAAATGAAACAAGTGGACAGTTACAATAAAGTAATGTTTACACACAATGAAAACCACAAAAGAAGAAACTGTCTTACACTTGCTTTACCTGTTCGAAAAGGGTTGAGAAGAAGAAAACTTATTTAATCTCACCCCTTCTTCCTAATTTATTTATCTATAATGATTAGCTTCCTTATATGATAATCATCAAAAAACAATTGTATATTAATATACATTAGTTTACAATATGATACAATTCATTACTACCTGCGTATTTATCTAATAATATTGTCAAGTTATCTTTTAATAATATCTAATTAAACATTCACTATTCTAAAGTGATTGTCCAATATATACATACATGAAAACATATACACTATGTTAGACACCTTCTTCATCCCTGTACCTTGTAAAAATCAATTCTTTGTATTTTATTTTAAACTGATTAATGTTTGGACATTCCTTGATCTCCCCACTCAAACTGTTCCACAGTCTTACACCACATATTGAAATACAAAACATTTTCCTGGTCGTACGGACGCTGTTCACTTTAAATTATAAACCCCCTCACGATCACTGAATAATTTTTGTATGTTTAAGGGTAATATGTTGATTTTATTTTTGATTTTTTTCAAACCACACATTATCTGTGTGGTTTGAAATTCCACCAAATCTGTGAATTTTAATAATTTTGACCGTATGAATAGTGGGTTAGTGTGATCCAGATATCTCACATTGTGAATAATGCGAATGGCTTTTTTTTGGAGAATAGTAAGTGAATGTAATGAAGTTTTGTACGTGTTGCCCCAGACTTCTGTACAGTAATTGAGGTATGGTAAGACTAGTGAACAGTAGAGAATACGGAGTGATTTTTGATCTAGAACCAATTTTACTTTGTTTAATACATAAATGCTTCTTGATAGTTTTGATTGTACGTGTGTAATGTGTGATTTCCAACTGAATCGTTCGTCGATTATAATCCCAAGAAATTTATTTTCGTAAACTCTTTCAATTTCAACTCCATTTATATTTATATGTATTTCTGTGTTTTTTCTGCAGTTACCAAATAACATTAATTTTGTCTTGCTTAAGTTTAATGATAGTTTGTTTGTATCAAACCATGTTTTTATTTTGCTCATTTCCTTAGTGATGATTTTTTCTAGTTGTTTTAAATTCTCCCCAGAACAGAAAATATTAGTGTCATCAGCAAACAAAACCAACCTCAAGACATTTGAAACATTACAAATATCATTAATATACAATATGAACAGTTTAGGACCCAACACTGACCCCTGAGGGACGCCACAAGCAATGTCCAAACATGTTGAAGAACAATTCCCCAACTTCACAAACTGCTGTCTTTTGCTCAAATAGCTTTTAACCCAATCCAATACTATCCCCCTTATTCCATACCTTTCCAATTTATCAAATAAAATGTCATGATTGATTGTATCGAAAGCTTTTCTGATATCAATAAATACCCCTACTGCATATTTTTTCTGTTCAATGGCGTTTGTTATTTCCTCAACTGATTCTATTACTGCAAGTGATGTTGATCTGTTGGTTCTGAATCCATATTGACTGTCATTAATTAATTTGTGCTTTTCTAAGAATGTATCTAGTCTATTGTTGAAGATTTTTTCTAATATTTTTGAGAACTGTGGAAGTAGCGAGACTGGTCTGTAGTTTGTGAAGTGATGCTTGTTCCCAGTTTTGTACAGTGGTATAACTTTTGCTGTTTTCATTTTGTTTGGAAATTTACCAGTTTGAAATGATAAATTACAGATAAACGTCAATGGTTTTGAAATCCCCTCAATGACTTTCTTGACCAATGTCATGTCGAGGTCATTAAGATCAGTAGACTTTTTGTTTTTAAATTTTGTAACAATATCCAATATTTCTTTCTCCTTTACTGCTTTGAGAAACATTGAGTAGGGATTTCTCTCCAATAATGTACTATAATCTTCACCAGATGTCCCTGGATCAGGAATTTTTTCTGCCAGTTCAGGTCCAACATTTACAAAGAATTGATTAAAACTGTTAGCTACGTCATCCATATTATAATTTGCATTATCCTTATCAATAAAATACTTAGGATAACTTATTTGCCTAGGGCTATTTCTTATAATACTGTTTAGTATATTCCATATTCCTTTAATATTGTTCTTGTTATCATTTAATATTTTCTTATAGTTTTCTTGCTTGTTCTTATAATATTAATTTATTTATTTTTATATATTTTATATTTATGCTCTGCATCTTTAGTTCTGTGCCTTAGGAAATCTCTGTAAAGTGTGTTTTTCTTTTTACAGGCATTTCGTAATCCCTTTGAGGGTTAGGGTAGAAGTGGTTAGGGTTAGGGTTAGGTTAGAAATGGTTAGGGTTAAGGTTACGCACAGTTGGAACCACAGAGAATGGTGGACAGTGGCTCTAGAGGACACTATCGCTGACTCTGCTCTCAAAGGCCAAGAGTGCAGCAACAACACAAAATGCACGAGCAGGCCACAGGCGCAGTGGAATCCATCCACTAGCCAACTCGTTGAAGAGTTGGCTACGCCGCTGGTGCTATTGCGGAAAGATAAAGGGCCCTAGGTTAAAATGACTTCATCAAGGAGCATAAGTGTGGGCAAGCTCTCCCCTCGAATGTAAAAATTAGCAATTGCGCTTTCTTCTTTTGGAATCATTGTGGGTCGTCGTCAGTACGTAGTTTGTTGTGAATCGCCATACAGGCACTTTACACAAGAATCTCTTATCCCGTAGACCAATTGTTAATGTTCTCGGCTATGTTTGCTCATGCTAAAAGCAGAATCGACACAATTAGGTTACAAAAATGTGCCTTGGTGAAGGCAGGTTATTTAATCACCCAGACTGGAAAGGTTAGTTTTCAGCTTTGCCAACCAGCTGTGTGCTAGAAAACCCCTTTGAGCATTGCCTTGCGATCTCAAGTTAAAAATTTCTCACTCGTACAACTGTTATTTTCACAGTGCACTGAGACAGAGTATAATGCCAATATATCTACCTATTAATCAAACATGGTGAAACACCACTGATTCTGGCGCAGCTTTCATGACCTAATTGGCTTTCTATTCATGACTGCTGTGTTGCGTGCTAGAACAGTTGGATGAGCTGAGGTTTTCCATTGCCAGCTGTGCAAAGATGCAAATAGATCGAATGAACCACTACTCAGAACTCAACGCTCAGGAAGGTAACCCATTCGGCCAAGACATAGCCTCAGATGGAAACACCACAAAGAAAGCTGTGTGAAGTTTCTCCAAGTCTGCGAGCATGCCCAGTGGCAATTAAATACAGAACGGAGACTTATAAATTGTTCTACTCATAGTTTGTTTATGCGCTTAATGGTGTTTGACAAATAACTTCAAGCGGAATTATTTAATCTAACATAAATTTCAAAAGAAATAGTAGGTCTTATTAAGAAGTATTTTTGTTTTAACTAGGCAAGAACCGAATTAATTGAGATACTGAATTCATGAAGATTTTAATTAAGATTAAGAAAAGTAACATCTCAATCCATGTTTGCGTAGTCAGATTTGGCAATTGTGTCAAATAATCGTTCAATATTTACTGAGATTTGAAAAAGTTTAAACACACAGTAAATATGTAGACAAATCTGTAGATGCGTACGTTCTTTAGGTCGATGGAGTTAACGCACACGTTGCTACAGCGCCAACATAGTACCGCCTCCTGTCACTCACAAGTGCAGAGCCTCCGTGACCGATATTGGTAGAAAAATAAAACGGCAGGAGTGTCGTTCAGAAGTACTTTGGCTTTGAGGCTAATTACCCCAGAAAGTCCAAAGACATATGCAAGAACAAGGTTTTGTGTTTCATAGCTTGGACATGCACAGCAATAGCGATATTTTTCACGAAATTGGACCTACACAAACTATACATTATATGAAAGCTGATTCTCCACTTATTCCAACAGTCCACACCATATCATCTGTGACTAAACGCAACGAGGTAATAAGCAATCAAGAATAAACTTACACCTTACCTTTCACAATCAAAAATGATGTCTTACCTTTGTTGTTTTGGTCCTCAAAGTTGAGTTTGATGGCATAGAACCACCACAAACAGATAATCCAATGTCTGGGTCTAATTTAGCAACTAAACATTGTGTTTACAATCAATGATTAAGAGCAGGGTACTGAGGCAATTGGTATTTGCCTTCAATCAAAACACATGTCCTTCATCGCCATCTGGTGGCTATGCTGTATTTGGCCTTGTTTGGCTCGGTGTCATTCAATTGTATTTGCCCTGAATGTTCTATAGAGGGGTCAAGTATCAAAATTGTACAATGGGTTTCTCAAGATATCTACCTGTTTGTGTCTCATATCACTATAGGGCTACCAACTGATGATGACTAACTGACAATTATTTCATGTATCTTCCAAATATGCTATGTTTTAGCTCTATTCACTCTAACCAAGTAGTATTCACAATCTTTCTTATGGCACCAAGATTACATATTATAGCCCTTGCAGTTGTGGAGGTATACTCTATTTACTTTGGGTATGTTATTTTGGAAACATTGTTATTTAGCTGAATGGATTATTTGCGTTCTGAGGTAGGCTAGTGTGTCGGTGATGCAAAACAGTGTCCGTGGTTCTAATAATGATTGTGTGTTCCTATTCGTCTTTGGGTCCTAGGCTGTAGGCCCTATGTGGGGAGCGGATGGCGGGGGGCCCAGCGAAAGATTTGCACCAGGGGCAGCGCTGCTACGCTACACCACTGTATCATGATCAATCATATATTTGACATGCATTATTTCTCTGCACAAGTGAACGATCCGACTTCGAATGATACAAAATCCCCAAATCCGAACTTTGCATCACTTTGATTTGTATAATCTGAAGGCGAGAAGTTTGAATAGTAGTAAAACATAAAAGATCATTCACTCATTTTAAAATACTTTAAAATACCCCTATAGAGGGCGATATGCAGATTTGATTGCTGCCATCTCCCATCTTAGTAAGAAGGGAAGAGTTTAAATAATAGGCCTATGCTGCTCGATATTGCTATTTAAAATGTATGCGTATATTAAACTAGCAATTCGATTTAAAAAATGACATTGAGTTGTCCCAAATTATCATATGCAGATATATTTTTGGGGGTTGTTTTGGTACAAATCAACTTTTGTGGCATATCGGCTCTTTGTATGATGTCTAGTATTTACTTCAGATTTGATTTAAAAAAAAAACATCATGAGGATGTCAGAAATGCATCAGTTGTTTTGTTGGTGTATTGTATTGAGTTGACATGTTTCAGAAGTCCAAATTGCAAAAAGTACTCACATTAACCGAATCCAGCAGTTCATAGTTGATAGGTATAGGATAATTATTCCTGTTGTCCTCTCATTTTAATTATTTGATTGATAACAATTTAATTCAGAATTTCTAGAGACTGTGGAACTTCTTGGAATTCAAAAATAAATGCAATGCACCGTGGATGCACAGTCGTGTACTGTCACTTGACAAGTGGCCATGTACAGCCTTTGGGTCTGACCTATTTGATTCAGTCTCCGCCGGTTCTGACAGCGTGACGTCGTTCAGGGTGGCGCCCCCTCCGCCTCTCCTCCCTCCATCTCTCCGCCCTTGGAGGCGTTTCAAAGCTCAGCTAGGCTGCTCTGGAAGTGGTTCAATATATCGCTACGGTATAACTAGTTATTTGACACAACGACACACACAGGTAAACTATTTTATACTAACAAGTATCTGTTTTCGTCTAGGTTGTAGTTCTATGTGCTCTGCGTCACCTTATGTGTGTTGTCTGCTGCGTCGCCAGGCCTGCTTGTGTTGTTACGGTGCAATACTGGCTAACAGCATCTCAGTAGCCAGTGCCGTCTAGCCTTCGAAACATACGGGTTGTTGTTAACAATACGATCTAATTGTGTACAACCGTGGTTTCCCATGCTGACCCTGCTATATGCACATGACTCGATAGCGGCCAGATACATCTTGAGGTGGATTTGTGTTTCTATTGAGGCCTCTGATCTGTCTTCCCTAGAATGGAGGACTATAGACAGCAGCGACGGCTTGCTAATGTTAGCTAACGTACGGGTAACTAACCCGCTAACTAACCAGCTAACTTGGGTCATGCCACTAGTGTTGCTTATAAACGATGGTCTTGCTCTTGCGGTGCAACCACATTGTTGATTCGTATGACAAGCTTGATCATGTTTATTTACCGTTCGAGAAGAACGGGTTGTTAGCCAGCAGTGGGGACAAGATTTGAGCATTGACAGCAAACGCTAATAATCGGTTCGTTTCCATTAAAATGATTGTCCAGGTCCTTTAACCAAGTATTGATGTTTAATGTGATTCTACTTTGAGTCGATGACGTTAAAGATTGTGCAATGGTATAGTTTTTTTGTTATAATATTTTGTTTTGAAACCCAGAGCCACATATGATGCATTGGTTAGACATGGCAAGTTGGTATTAAAGATTTAGGCCATTTATGTGTGATAGTGCATTACACGTTGCATTCGTTCTAATACTGTACTTGGCTTGGGAAAAGGACGTTGTCTTGTTTACCAGAACATGATGGATGATGAATAAGAGCCGAGCATGTGCCACTCCTCTGAAAATACATTAAAACTCCATCACATGCTTTTTCTTAAGTGGGAGGGAGAGAAACCGGAACTCTTGCCTCTGAGTGCAATATTGTCAAGACGCACTTTATGACCAGCCATGCAACTTTTTTATTTTATATATTTGACAATAATACCTGTTTGAATCATCACTTCATCTTTTACTCTACCATCGCATACTGATGATTGTGAAACGTACGTACGGGGCAGATTCAGTTTGTATTCAAATGTGCTCCCAGGGCATGTGCAATCCAGTGTCTTTATTTACTTTTGCACCCAACACCAAAGCATCATATGACACTAAAGTACTTGTTATGAAGTTGGTATTCTGTCTGTTCTCATTTGTAAATTCCATCTAACATGTCGATTATCTTTTTAGCTATATGGTACTGAAATATAAGGAAGTTGTCATTTACTTATTTGGGATGGGTTTGGTTTTTGTTACTTCTACTCATTGGTTATTGCAAATAATACTCAAATGTACCCCTCAAAGTCCTTGTGCCGAGCCGCATGCATATTATATGGTTCATGCAGATTTTAATTGGTGAGGCCAATATTGTGCTTATCATTTAAACTTTTGCAATCCTTTTGATGCAGATGACCGACAACACCTGTACATAATTGTTGACATCCTTCTTTTATTTTTCCAGTTGAGTACCTTCTAAGGAGGCCCGCCCACTAGAGGCCACCATGGGGGACGATAGTGAGTGGATGAAGCTTCCTGTCGACCAGAAATGTGAACACAAGGTGAATGACTTGTCGCTATTGCGCTTCAATCACCTCACTTGTTCTGAGCAGATGTTCGTAGGCTTCAAAAGTGTGCTTGACGTTGGTACCTTATCTCTTGAGACTTAACATATTTTCGCGTCATCCCTGCAGTTTATGATGTGCTGTTGTATAGCATTCTTTTTTTTTAAATGTTAAAGGACCATACTAAAAAGCTGTATTTAGCCTTGTGCCCATTACTTGGGATTCTCCTGTGTCTTCAACAAGCGTCTCTACAGGTATCATTAGGCATAGTATAGAATATAGAATATTCATGTAATTTGCTACTATAGATATGGTAATGTCCCAGCAGCTGTATGCTCATATTGTTGGTCTTTATCATTCCAATCTCCTGAACATAGCATCAAACCAAAATATGTACAGATAATTAGCTTGCTCCAATAACTCAATCTAGTCTTCTATTTGGGTCACATTTCCAGTTAGACTTTGAACTCTGTCTATCTGCCTCCTAAAAAGAAAGCAGAATGGTTAGGCTTAAGGCTATCAAACTTGTCTGGTTCTCCCACCCAAACCCTCCCCTTCCGTAACTGATTTTCTCGCTCTCTGCTAAACAGGTCTGGAAAGCCCGTCTGAGCGGCTATGAAGAAGCCCTGAAACTCTTTCAGAGGATAGAGGATGAAAAAAGTCCAGAATGGGGAAAATACCTGGGCCTGATCAAGAAGTTTGTCACAGACTCCAATGTTGTGGCTCAACTGAAGGGCCTGGAGACAGCCTTGGCCTTTGTGATGAATGCCCACATAGCCGGAAAGTAAGTCATTGCTATTTAAATAAAGCAACCATAAAGTTTGAGAGAATGTCAAACCTTGACCAATATGATCGTCTGTGTTAGAGTTTGAGGTTGTTTAGACCACATGCTCCAAAATGTGTTCATACTGGGGCTTACCTGTACAGGAATCTTTGGCCTAGGATCCACCAAATATCTCATTTTTATTACAATTTGAGAACAGTTTACATTTACATTTCTATGTTAATCATATCTTCCTCCATCGTTCCTCAATGTCTCAAACCTACTTGTGGTCAAATGACAAGGACATTTCATTTAAGCGTGCAATCCTATTTTAAAAAGATATTTTGGCGATCCCATGATCCACTTGCTCCTGCTGCGACACATTTGCGTGTTATGATCCGTAGTTTGAAAACCACAGGGATAGACGACACTGCTGCCATTTGTTTCCATACGACAATAGGGAGACACCGAATGAAATGCAGGAATGACGTAAACGTTCAATGACTCATTTTGGGAAGATCACTTCGGCCTCTGCTCCATTGCAGCGGAGTAACCTGATGCTCGGCTGAGTGTTACTCGCGCCGGGAGTTTGTGTGTATCACATTCTGCCGATAATGTACACGTGTAGTGTGCTGTTAATGGACTGCTAGTCAATGGGTGTATGGATTTGTTTTTTCTTAAGGATACATGACTTAAGATAGTCAGGTGTGTGTTGGGTTAATCAAAGTAAGGATTTAGATTGTTGGCAAATTAACTGGAACATGCTAAGCCTATGGACTTCCATCTGCAGTCGAAGGAGGTATACATGACAACCAATAGTCAGAGGATTCGGTTTTATTTTAACCAGTGGACATTAATATAACGAGGCAGTACGACTATTTCTCTCCATTAGAGGTCAAGCACATTGCAACAGTTAATTCATATATATATTGTTTACTTACATCAACTCTAAGCAGAAATGACAATCAGCTGGAATTGTGAACTGTGCAGGCTGAATGCCTTATTTTTTATTATAGTTTTCTTAAATGCATTTTCAACTTATCGAGACTTTGATGCTGATCATTATTTCACAATAATTCAGAAAAAAACTAAGCTTGTTTAACAAACTAAAGGCCCTTCCCACATGCAGCCCTCCCATTCAATATTCAGGAACATTTCCTGCACGTGTGAATGGGAGCAGGGGCTGTTTTTATGTGAAATCTGCACCACCAATTTGCCTGCTCAAGACCTAGTAACTTCCCGGAACACTGTGGGTATGGCTGTGTTGTTAAATAAGGCAGTAACATTGCCAGGAGAAGCCAGTAAAGGTTACATCTGTGTGACGTAAGATGCTTTCAAGTGGTGTGAGGGAACCAATCAAAAACATATTTGCATTGGCGACTTGTTTATCTTAACGCGTCAATGCTTTTCCGGTGATTCAAAACTGATATCAATTCAGCTTGTTTTGTTGGAAAAAAAGCTCCTATTTTAAGATATGACCGGAAACTGGACAGATGCCAAAACGATTGAGCTCTTCTCAATCCGCAAGTTTAATGGTGGCACCCAAATGTTTGGCATTACCTCCATCTGCTGGACTGTCGCTTGGCCCGTCTAATCCAGCATTGCTGTGCCAAGGGTGAAAGGGTGCAAGGCGGCGATGTTCCAGATCGTGGCTGAAAAACCACTAGCTGTGCCCGAAAGTTGATCCCAGTGATTTACCAGGGACTATGTGTGAGAGAGGCTCAGCTTACTAAGGAATGAACCGTCTGTTTCCCCTTCTGCTGCAGGACAACGGGCGAGGTGACGTCCGGAGTGATCACCAAGGTGTTCAACCAACCCAAGGCGCGGGCAAAAGAGCTGGGCTTAGAGATCTGCCTGATGTACATAGAGATCGAGAAGGCTGAAGTGGTCCAGGACGAGCTGCTGAAAGGGCTGGAGAACAAGAACCCAAAGGTGGTCGTGGCCTGCCTTGAGGCCCTCCGGAAGGCCCTCAGGTCAGTAGGGCCTCTCTAGGGTCTCCATGGGACGGAAGGGGAACTTATAGGGATTCTTCACTCTTCGTTTAGTGTCCAGTTGGATTAACGATCAGGCAGTGCTGTTTATATTACAGTATATCATTTCATGGAAGGCAGGTTGCTCATTTGTCCTGACTTATCTTTTGCCTTCTTCCCACAGTGAGTTTGGATCAAAGATTGTGACCTTAAAGCCAGTGGTGAAAGTGTTGCCGAAGCAGTTTGAATCCAGGGAGAAGGCGGTGAGAGACGAAGCAAAGCTCCTGGCCATAGAGATATTCAGGTGGATCAGAGATGCTTTGAGACCACCGCTGCAGGGTATCAACTCTGTCCAGGTAAATGACTCTCCCGTGGACAGGCCTTCGATTTGGTATGGTATTTACCTCATGAGGCTATAAATGTGTTTGCCCTTTGTCGTATGTTCCGCTAGTTGAAGGATCTGGAGGAGGAGTGGGTGAAGGTGCCGACAGCCGCGCCCAAACAGACCAGGTTTCTCCGCTCACAGCAAGACCTGAAGGCCAAGTTTGAGCAGCACCAGGCCAATAAAGGAGATGAAGTTGACGGTAACACTCCAGAATCACAAAGCATGCTAGGCCAAGAACCAAATCTCTTCTCTTTGCTATTGTGGAAAGGGTGATCTTAAGCGATGTGAACATGCAATGCGGAATAAAGCAGTTGTTTGCGTTTCGACCCAAAAGAACTGCAGATGAAATGCATCTCCTTTTCCATTACGTCTGCATTTCGTCTTCTGTGGTTGAAACAAGCTATTTCTACAGAGGCATATGATGATTCATATTCCAGGATCAGTAGTTAATATTTGTGTTGACTTTTCCACTCTTCTGCCCTCAGGGGAGGAAGAGGAGGACACGGTGGTGGTGGTGGATCCCTATGAGCTGCTGGAGGCGGTGGATATCCTCGCCAAGCTCCCAAAGGACTTCTACGAGAAGATAGTAAGCATGCCCCACTGAGTCCAAACTATACCCAGTGATAGAGGAGCTAGCTGGGGGGGGAAGAGGCGGAGTTGAGTTAATAGAATATTGTTTTTCAGCAAGGGCTTGTATGATGTACGCCTGATGTTCTTGCCAGAATTCAGTATCGTATTGTTTTCTATTTATGTGTTGTTTGTGGGGGCTAACAATGTGTGCGTGTCTGACTTTCTGCAGGAAGCCAAGAAGTGGCAGGAGAGGAAGGAAACCCTGGAGGCTGTGGAGACGCTGGCTAAAAACCCGAAACTAGAGGCTGGAGACTATGGAGACCTGGTCAGAGCGCTGAAGAAGGTTAGAGATTAGGATTATTAGTCTGTGAGGCTAATGCTGCACTGCTGTGTGATGCATTGATTTAACATGATTATATAAGCCTTATACATAGGATTTTATGTAGTTATTGATATATGTGGGTGGTGCAATGGCTACATTTATGTGTGGGGTCGATGGGACTGCCTGGGATCTAGGACCCAGTCAATTTGATGTATGTATACATGTTTGTATGTATGTACGTAGGTCTTCCTTAATGTTTAACCTGTCTATATATTTTACTGATAGTCAAACTGGTGTCCAACACCCATGTATTGATGAGGTATATTTGATATAATTGATAGCTTATATAAAATTCTGCTAGCTTCTGTAGCACATCGGTAGTTTGAACTCCCTAGTCTTGTGTTCCAGGTTGTGGGGAAAGATGCCAACGTTATGCTAGTGACCCTGGCCGCTAAATGCCTGGCTGGTCTGGCCTCTGGACTCAGGAAGAAGTTTGGAACTCATGCCACACTTGTAAGTTTAACCAACTGCATGAATTATTTCTATCCATGTTGTGGATTATCATTTGCTTTGTTAGAAACCCTTTTAGGGTAAAATTGTTAAATGAATGAATGCACCTTTAATTTGTTCCAGTATTTGCACAAGCTCAATGGAAGGAAAACATGAGTTAATTGCATTGACCTTATACCATAATTTACCAATAAGACTTAAAGCAGGCCTTTTTCATTTCATTGACCTCAGATATTCAATAACTCTTCTCTGTTCTTCTCTTTTCTGCACTGCTTGGTGTGTGGTCGCAGGTGGTGTCGACTATTCTTGAGAAGTTCAAGGAGAAGAAACCTCAGGTTGTGCAGGCCTTGCAGGAGGCCATCGACGCCATCTTCCTCACTGTGAGTACGAAATGCCAAGAAATCTTTTGATGCAAAGTTTCAGAGGGAATTTATTAGATTTATGTTTGGAGAATATTGTTAAAACATTTCCATTAGGATGTTTGTCATTGAGAGATAAAGTATAGTAGCTAGTAGCTAAAGCACCAAAACCTTTCCAATAGTCAATTATGCTAGCCAATGTGACAGACATGCGGTTCCGCAGAATTACCATGACTGCACAAAACGTTTCCCTGTATTTTAATATTTCCATGACCCTCGGGGCAGGATAGCATCTTGTTTTCAGGATGCTGAACTCCCTGAAGAAATGCTCTGGTGTCCATAATCTAACTCTAGCCGTCCTTGAGCTAGAGCTCAAAGCCCCCCTGCGGCTGCTCCTTAATGACAGGGATCTGAATTCAGTGGAGGTCACTTTGGATAAACTAAGCATAGAATTATGTAAGATCTATTTAAATTTGAATATCAAGTATTAAATACTGTCCCACAACGGAATCAGTGGCGGTTTTAGGCACGGGCGACCCGGGCAGATGCCCGGGGCGGCATATTTGTGGGGGGCGGCAAATCACATGGGGGGCGCCACGAGCAGTAAAAAAAAAAAATGCCCCCTCTGGTTGCAGGCGCACACTTGTTTGCATAAGCGAAACCCCCACTGAAGTCCGTTGGTCCACGTCCGTTGGTCCCCCCCCCCCCCCCCCCCCGTCAACAATCGCTGCCCGGGGCGGAATTGGACCTAGGATCGCCACTGAACGGAATACACATACATTTGATGACAAATAATGAGATCATCCATCGGCTTGAGGGATTTTCTGAATACCTTTTTTATAATAATAACTTGAATAACAAATGATAATTAATTATGTAGGGATGCAACCGTGTACTTTTTATAATTTCATCTCTGATTTTTGTCTTGTTTCCATGTGTGTTCAATGACAATTTAAAAATAAAATACAACCAAAATGATAATGCAAACTTATGCCCTCCTAGACCACCCTGCAGAACCTGTCAGAGGACATCTTGGGCGTGATGGACAACAAGAATCCCTCCATCAAGCAGCAGGCCTCCCTCTTCCTGGCCCGTGCCTTCAGACACTGCACCCAGGCCACCCTGTCCAAAAGCGTACTCAAGCCCTTCTGTGCGGCCCTCCTTAAGGTCGGTGCCTCCTGCCTTTTCCTCTGTGGTCTCCTCATGGCTGGAGGTGAGCGCTCCCTGAACTAAGGATTCACTGTGGCCTTGTCCTTTTAACCTTCTCGCAGCAAGTGAATGACTCGGCCCTGGAGGTTCGAGACGCCGCTTTTGAGGCCTTGGGGACAGCCATGAAGGTGATCGGGGAGAAGGCCGTCAACCCCTTCCTGGCCGATCTGGATAAGCTCAAACTGGATAAGGTGAGAAGGGAGAGAGGGAGGGCATTAGGAAGGAATCTAGTGAATATACCACAGTTGGCTGAAACTGTAGAAAAAATCGTAAACAACATGGAAACAGGTCAAGCAAATGTATACACCGAAGGGATATCAACAAGACTAGACCCCTTTTTTTTTTTTTATTACTACTTTTGCCTGATGGCTAAGATCCTCCCCTTATCCCCATGGTTACAGATAAAGGAATGTGCAGATAAAGTGGAACTCCCCGGGGCTAAACGCGGGGCGAGCGGAGGAGACAAGAAGCCTGCCGCAAAAGCCCCTCCCCCAAGTGAAGCCCCATCCAAGTCCTCTGGCCCGCCCAAGAAGACACCTGCTGCCGCGGCCAGCAAGGTAAACACCTTTAAGATTGTATGTATGTGTTCATCAATTCCTGCATGTTTATATGTTGTGTTCAATTGGCACGCTGCTGTAATAAGATGGTGGCATGCCTGAAGATGAGTTCTCTGTGTTGTTCTCTTGTCCGTAGCCTTCCGCAGGACCTTCTAAGAAGGGCAAGCCAGCCGCCGCGTCCGGGGCTAAGGCTAAGAAAGGGGTCGAGGCCAAAGAGATTATAGAAACCGAACTGGCAGTGAGTAACGAGGGCCGGTTCCGCGCCAGAGTTTCCCCCTCCCTTCATCATCGTCAAGTGTTTTTCTGTTGGTTGCCTGACTTGCTGTCTGGCTGCTGTGGTCGTTTCAGATCGAGGTTTGTGAGCAGAGGGCAGCGCTAGTACTTCCTGCGTCCTGTCTGGAGCATCTAGATTCGGCCAACTGGAAGGAGAGGCTTGCCAGCATGGAGGAGTTCCAAAAGGTAACTTGTTCTCCCTGCTTATTGCACTGTGTTGGATGCCATTCAAACTATTTAAATGTTTTTAACTCTCTATTTCATACTCCACACTGGGTCTGTCTGAGCCTGGCACCCTAATGTTATTAGCTCTTAAGATAATTTAATTGGGCCGCTTCCAATTCACTTTGCATCTCGAATTGTTCATAAGTGGTTATCCCTTCGTGA
Organism: Gadus morhua; assembly: GCF_902167405.1. Lineage (NCBI taxonomy): Eukaryota > Metazoa > Chordata > Actinopteri > Gadiformes > Gadidae > Gadus > Gadus morhua. The sequence continues at coordinate 19,105,898 of NC_044056.1, forward strand.
CAATTTCCATATCCGACAGCTCATCACGCAGCTAACCATCTGTGCTGCAGAATCTATTAGATTAGGTATTCTCCTTTCTGCTTGTATATGCAGAGCATATTATTCAATGCATTTGTCAGCTTATTGCCTTGAGTGGAATCAGAACCCGTTGATTGACTGAATCACTGACTGTTGGTGGATGGTCTGTCTTGCTGTGCAGGCTGTCGAGACCATGGATAAGATAGAAATGCCCTGCCAAGCCTTGGTTAGGATGCTTGCCAAGAAGCCTGGGTGGAAGGAGACCAACTTCCAGGTAACCGTTGCTATGGTGTTCAGTTTGAAACAAAACGCTTTTGTATGCTGCTTGTAAGTATATCCGACCTCTCCGCCTGTCGTTGTCCTTCAAATGAAAGCAATCTTGTATAAAAAGGGTACGGCAAGGGAACGGCTGTTGACGAGAGAGAAAAGGCTGCACGCTCACTTCCACCCCCATCATTGTAATCCTTCTTTTGTAGTCCAAACTAGTCGCTCAGAGATGTTATGAGTTATTTGATTGTGAGCCATCTAAGCTCCCAGTGTGACGGCCCTGCCCCCCCCCCCCCCCCCCCCCCCCCCCTCCTCCACACGTGTAGGTGATGCAGATGAAGCTCCGCGTGGTGGCCATCATCGCCCAGAGAGGGCAGTTCTCCAAGACCTCCGCCTCGGTGGTCCTGGAGTGCCTGGTGGACAAGGTGGGAGACGTCAAGTGCGGCGGGAACGCAAAGGAGGGTCTGACAGCCATCGGGGAGTCCTGCTCACTGCCCTGGACTGCTGAACAGGTGAGGCTTACGGTGTCTCGTGGTGTCTTAGGATGACCCGCTTACGGTGTCTTAGGATGACCCGATTTTCTCGTGGCTGTTCAGTGTAAATCCTGTTTTACTTTCTCGACGATCTGAACATGAAAAAACGACGTGTGTTAAATTGATTGAGGTTCTTGTCTGCCGTGGATAGAAGACCTCTACATTGATTCACCACATGCCCCCACACTCCACTGCCCCTCTGCTTAGACTTTCCACTCTCAAGACGGGAGTCTTTCCGAGTAGTTAAGGATGAATTCCATTGCGAATGTGAAAAAGGCAATCAATCAATCAATGTGTCAAAAAGGAGCAAAAAATAAACCACCCCTGTCCCACTCGGTGCTGTAGACTTAGAAATATTGAATATGTATGAGGTATGACATTTATCATTCTGTGTGTGTTCCCAGTTGGTATCATTGGCTTTTGCTCAGAAGAACCCCAAGAACCAGTCCGAGTCTCTTAACTGGCTGGCCAACGCCATGAAGGAGTTTGGCTTCGCTGGGTGAGTGGGGCTCATCCCACCATGGGGAGGGTTAGCTCTAAGATGAATGGCTGAATCGGTTTCATAATTCTCAGAAGCATATACAAGTATCTGTTATGTTTGTTCACGATTTATAATTCAGTTTATTCAGAGCAGAGTCAACCCTTCCCATGTCCATTTAAACCACTTGTAAAGGGGGTACATATCTACGTATAAACATGCGTGTGCATAAGCATTCATGACAATAATGAATACCTTGTTCTTGGGACCTGGTACATGATGTCATCTGCTCTAATGATACCGTCCCTCCTCTCTAGGATCAACGTGAAAGCCTTCATCAACAACGTGAAGATCGCGCTGGGAGCCACCAACCCTGCCGTGCGGATCTCGGCCATCGCCCTGCTGGGGGTGATGTACCTCTACATGGGCGCCCCCCTGCGCATGTTCTTTGAGGACGAGAAGCCCGCCCTGCTCTCGCAGATAGACGCAGAGTTCGAGAAGGTTGGCCTTTTTTTCTCATGCCGTTAACGTCTTGTGGGATTGTTTGGAAATGTCTGCCATCCTTTCAATCCATGATGCATTTCTTTTCTTTTAAAGAAACATTTGAAATAGCCCCATGAGGCAAGCCAGGGGGGAGAAGTGACTAGGTTGAAGGAAAAACTGGTTTATTTGTGCAGATTATCTGTACTTCATCACAATTTTTCAACAGTTTTTCCTAACTGAAAACGTGCACACATCATTTTCTTTCTAAAAGGAAACTAGGTAAATGAAAAGATAACTTGAAGCTGAATGTATCTCAACTGAAGTCAAGTAAGAAGACTGATTACCTTTGTTGTACAACCTGTTACAGATTCACATATTATATTTCAGCTGTGCTTCCAATGTGATAATGTATTCAAAAGAGACTCTCACTGAAGTGGATAAATAAATACTACATGTCCTAACAGATGCAGGGCCAGTCGCCCCCCGCAGCAACCCGGGGCACCAGGAAGTCTGGGCCCGAGGCTGATGGGGACGATGGGGACGAACCAGAGGAGGATGCGGCGGGACCACCAGACATCATGGATCTCCTCCCCCGAACAGACATCAGGTCAGCCCCTCTCCTCTCCTATTAGACCCAGCTGGTCCACATCAGGCTCACCGAACCGAACTGATCTTTATCATTGTGTGTCAATTAAAATCATTTAATACTTTTTATTTCTTACCTTAAGCGAAACAATTGCAATCGACCGTGTTTCACATTGACTGATGATTGATTTCTTTCAGCGATAAGATCAACTGTGACCTGGTGTCTAAGATCGGGGATAAGAACTGGAAGATCAGGAAGGAGGGTCTGGATGAGGCGGCGGCCATCATTTCGGAAGCCAAGTTCATCACGGCCAACATCGGAGATCTGTCCCTGGCCCTCAAGGGACGTCTCAATGACTCCAACAAGATACTGGTTAGTAGGGCCGCAGATGTGGATTATACATTCATGATACTCTGGTCACCACGAGCGGTTCTTTGATTCAGGATTCCCTCCGTGCAAGATATTGGCAGTGGTTGATTCTCAAACTTGGGTACGGGTTCCCCTAGGGGAACTTTAAAGGATTGCAGGGGGTCCTTGGAACCATTTAAAATGTTCAAAACGAACCTAAATTAAATATGTAGAAGCTGAATATTGCCTTGAAGAAATTAAGTCTGAGAAATTGGAATATTATGAATGAAGCACAAGCCAATGTTTCTCACTAAACTAAAGTGTTTGCACCACAAATTTAAAGGATAATTAAAAGGATTGATCTTTCAACCTGGACCCTATATTCCCGTGATTTTTACATAATTTGACAGTATTGAGTGAGTGTTTCAGTCTTGCTCTTATATCTCGGGAGAGTTGAAGATTTGCAGGATGAGAACGTGGTGGATATTATGAGTTGGAGAGTTGGAGAGCGTAATCGCATTCGTCCCTTGAGGATGGGAAAATAAGGTCCCGGTTGAAAATAATCTTCATGTTTACACCAAATAACATCCTAACATTATTTATAATAGTTGTAACTTTTTTTGTGCTTGGCCGAAATAAATAACTTGGAATATATTTTTTGGAGAGTATGAACTTCATAAACCCAATTTTAAAGATACAAACATTAGCACGTGACCTTGTATCAATTATGGATACAAGGTGACGTGCACATTGCCCTGTGTCTACTGAAATCCCAAGGCTAGTGGTGCCGCTGACATCAATATAACTTGTGTTTTCGGCTTTTGTCTCAGGTGCTGCAGACCCTGACTATGCTGCAGCAGCTGGCCACTGCCATGGGCCCCGGCCTGAAACAACATATTAAACCCCTAGGGATCCCCATCATCACTGTGCTGGGAGACAGCAAGGTACATCTTGGATCCAGCTTCGTCGAACCAGCATGGTTTTGTGACACTTTTCAACATGTGTATGAATATCATCATATGAAACAGTTGGAAAAATAACCTTTTTCACAAGTTGCATCTAGACTTGAGGCAGAGGGTAACCCCTGCAGTGCTAAACCAGGTCTTTCTTCAATGCCTCCATCACGGCTTATTAACCCCTCCTCCCCACACGTTGCTCTAGGCCAATGTGAGGGCTGCTGCCTTGGCAACGCTGCAGGCGTGGGTGGAGCAGACTGGAATGAAGGATTGGCTTGAGGGAGACGACATGTCAGAGGAGCTGAAGAGAGAAAACCCCTTTCTCCGCCAGGAGGTACACACACGTACACACACGCATACACACGTACCCACACATACGCACGTACGTACACACACACACACACACACACACTCCCACCCTCCACCAACTTGGTATTTTCAGCATGATAAATTGTGTGTGTGTGTGTGTGTGTGTGTGTGTGTGTGTGTGTGTGTGTGTGTGTGTGTGTGTGTGTGTGTGTGTGTCTGTGTGTGTGTGTGTGTGTGTGTGTGTGTGTGTCACTGCAGCTCCTGGGCTGGTTGGCCGAGAAGCTACCCAACATGAGGACGGTGCCGGGGGACCTGATGCAGTGTGTGCCCCAACTCTTCGCCTGCCTGGAGGACCGCAACGGTGACGTCCGCAAGAAGGCCCAGGACGCCCTGCCAATGTTCATGATGCACCTGGGCTTCGACAAGATGACCAAGGCAGCGGGGAAACTCAAGGTATCTCGCCCGACAACCAGTGTTGAAGTACTTTTTTAAGTTTTTTTGCACGTGATTGACGATCTCGTTTGCTCCAGCCCGCATCCAAGGACCAGGTGTCGGGCATGTTGGAGAAGGCCAGGGCGGTGATGCCGGCGAAACCTGCTGCACCCTCCAAGGCAGGGGATGGGGCAGGTAAGGCTCCTGGGAGCAAGGCAGCGGCAGGTCAGTGGAAACCAGAGCGCCAATCCTCTCGATAAGCTCCCGCCGGATCGGAACACTTTACACAAACAAACACGTCACTTCTCTTAGTCGAGGGTCAGGGTTGATTTTTAGGGATTATGGAAGCATCAGAAACCTAACATTGACTTCGGGGGGGCCTAGGCGTTATTTCCTTTTCAAGAAGAGGTCGCCATGGTGATGTTTGTCCCTTCCAGGCCCCAGGCCTCAGGCCTCCGGTGACGACGCCACCGACTCCAAACCCGAAGGCAAGAAGATCAGAGGAGGGGGAGCGGCGGCCAAGAGGGTACCCTCCCTTTATCAGCAGATCATTGTGGTCCCTCACTATCATTTACTGGCTGTTATGCATTATTTACTGCTCATTATTTACTCAGGTACAGAGCATATATTATCACCAGTCCTCTTAAATCTGTGTCTTCATAATAATATGTTAACCGTTTGAAATGGAGCAAGATAGTTGAATCACACAAATTTAAAACGCTGTTAAACATCTGTGCCTGGGTGAATTTCCATACATTTGTTGTTTCATCATGTTTTTCAAAATTGTTTTCTCCCCCCCCCACCCCCCCATCCCTCCTTATTGTTGACGTGATGTTCACCTATGATGTGGTTGTCTGTACCCACCCAGCCCCCCTCCCCTTCCGAGGAGCCCGCCACAGAGGACAGTAGTGGTAGTAAAAAGGCCCCATCAGTCAGGGGCAAGGCTGCTGCTGGAGGTCAACAGGTAGCAGTATGGGGGGGGGGGGCACCGAGCTACGTGGGGCTAACAAATGTCCCTCTGATAGAATCAGGCGAGCCATGGAGCCATGACTGGCAGACGATATTGGTGTTTGTTTTTATTTGTGTCATCTTCGATGACACTACTTGGCCAGAAGTAAAGATTAGGAAAAAATAAAAGGTTATAAGTAATTGTAGAATATTTTTTGTTAGTATTATTTTTTTGATGGAAGTTCTGCATTTAGATGTGGAATAACCTGGGCAATGTTTTTCTACCACAATGGGACACTTGTTAGCCTCCTGTCCTCCTGGAGATCTAGAGAACTGCTGTGTCTAACCTAACCTCTATCTGATCACTAACTAACTGGGATTATTACACCCCCTGGTTCAAAAAATGTCTTTGACCAAAGACAATTGAACTGGGTTGATGTGTGATTCAAGCTTTTAACATGGTACAAATCAGTGTGGCAGTATGAAAGGTGGTGTAGGCTGCGTAGCGAGGAAGTGTTAATCAGGAGGAGGAAAAGAAGTGGGCCCACATTGTGAGAGGTTCAAGTCGGGACACTGCATGAATGTGTTTTTCCATTTCTGCTGCATGTTAGCCTACGGTGCTTCATCACTCACTTCTGTACATCGTTAACCTTTGCCGCCATCTCTCTGTGATTCATCCAAACCTCTTTGCTTTGTCTGATCGTCCTCCCAAATCGATGTACAATATGAAATTCGCACATAGACGAGCTATTGATCATTTTAGCATACATAAAAACACACACACACACACAGTCAGATTACGCTAATCCTTTCCCAGGGGACACCGGGTAAGAAGCCTGCCGCCAAAGGCATGAAGGAGGAAGAGGACCGGTCGGGACCCATCTTCACCCTGATCCCCAACGCCAAGGAGCAGCGGAGCAAAGAGGAGAAGCAGCTGAAGGTACAGCCCATCAGACCGCCCGTCCTCGTTCAACACGTTTGTCCTGCGTCACACCCCCATACTGGGTCAAAGTCCTACAGAAGATGTCCGTAATGTAGAGTCTCACCCGCTCTGTGTTCACGCCCCCCCTTCCCCCCAGATCCTGAAGTGGAACTTCACCACCCCCCGGGACGAGTACCTGGACCAGCTCAAGGCCCAGATGTCCACCTGCTTCGCCAAGTGGCTGCAGGACGAGATCTTCCACTTTGACTTCCAGAGACACGTCAAGGCCATCGGCGTCATGATGGAGGTTGGGGAGACTTGCGTCTTTCTGTTGACGACCTTAGACCTATAGCTGAGGTCCAAGGGCGGGAAGTTATCGATGTCATCGGCACAGTGTCTGTTTTTTCTTTTTTTTAAACAATTTAATATCTACCATTTAATCGTTCAGCAAAGGCTTTTATCGAAGGAAAATCTTTGGGATTGGGGTCTACTGAATGAGCATTAATTAAGTCTACTGCGTACACCTGGGGTCAAACCCGGGACCCCGTCGGCTGCGAGTCAAACACACCGCGTCCGTCTGTGTCTCCAGAGGTTGGAGAGCGAGAGCGAGGCGACCATCGGCTGCCTGGACCTGATCCTCAAGTGGTTCACGCTGCGCTTCTTCGACACCAACACCACCGTGCTGATGAAGGTGCTGGAGTACCTGAAGCTGCTGTTCGCCATGCTCAGCGCGCAGGGCTTCCACCTCAGCGAGTACGAGGCCAGCTCCTTCGTCCCCTACCTCATCCTCAAGGTCAGCGTTCCCACCGGCCCCCGTCTGTTTCCAGCCACCTCCCAGGGAGGGAAAGCTGCTGATCTGCTTTGTTGAACTCTCCTCCCCCTCTCTCTGTCTCCTTCTCGCTCCTGCTGACGGCACTCTGGTGCAGATGGGGGAGTCCAAGGACGGGGTCCGTAAAGACGTGCGCACCATCCTGACCCTGCTGTGCAAGGTGTACCCCGCCGCCAAGGTCTTCCCCTTGCTCATGGACGGTACCAAGTCCAAGAACTCCAAGCAGAGATCCGGTGAGACCCACCGGCTCTGTTCTGGTTCTCTGCGGTTGATTTGACCCAACCAACTGGCGGATAAAGCATAATACTACGCGTGTTACAAGTCAGCCCATGTAGAAAAGCTCTCTTGCTCCCTTAGGGTTAACCTTCAGTATAGCTCTACAAAAGCTGTCTCTTTGCTCATCCAACCACAGTTAATGGCACACCTCAGAGATACGCTCTTTTCCTTTAGCTTGCTTTCCACCAACTAGATCAGACGCGTTTTCAAGCGTCGCTCCGAAAGGCTGTAAAATAACGCTATGTCCGTGCCAGAGATGCAGACTCTAGTTTGCGGCTTGGACTCGAGTCAAAACTTAAGTCGCACACGCAGTGACTTGACTCGAGGCTTGTCCTTAGAAGTCCTGAGACTTGTCTCGGGCTCGTGAACGGTCTCTTATATCAATTCCGGCGCATTAACCTCAAGGAAGTGTCAGACCAGATGACCCGCCCCTGACTGTGCCCTCCGCCCCCGGTCTGCAGAGTGTCTGGAGGAGCTGGGCCTGCTGATCGAGGGCAACGGTCTGACCGTGTGCCAGCCCACGCCGGCCAAGTGCCTGAAGGAGATCGCCGTGCACATCGGCGACCGGGACACCTCGGTGCGCAACGCCGCCCTCAACACCGTGGTCGCCGTCTACAACGTCTGCGGCGAGCAGGTCTACAAACTCATCGGAAATGTGAGTCGTGGTGGACGGCGACGTATAACATCAGAGGGGTTTATAGGGAGTTCTGGGTTCCTCGAATCATTGTCAACATTACGCATGCAACAGTTTGCCTCTTGACTGTTACCGTTACAAACTGTAACTCTTGGAAGAACTCAATTGAACAGCATTTGTGCTAGCATGTCAGGTTAGCTTAACATGGTGTATGTGATGTACCCTGAATCACATTTTAAGGTAACCTTAAAATCTGATTCAGGGTAAAGTCAGTGCTTGGTCACTATTACTAAGAATGGTTTTAAGGTTAGAATTCGATTTTCTTAGTTTTGATTATTGTTTTATGGCCCATATCTTGGAACTGTTGTTTTATTTGCAAAAAAAGTAATCGTCACAAACAAACAAGTATATATGAATCCCTCATATCACCAATAGGCGCGTACTGGCGCAGACTAATAGAGAACCATGTACCCCCCCCCCCTCCCCCACTGCAGCTATCGGAGAAGGAGATGAGCATGCTGGAGGAGCGGATCAAGCGCTCGGCCAAGAAGACCCCCGCCGCCGCCCCCGCCAAGCAGAGCGCCCCGGAGCGCACCCAGCCCCCCAACTCCACCGCCACCTTCCTGCGCAAGCCCGCCCAGGAGGACCCCAACAAACTCAAGTAGGCTCAGTCGGGGGCTTCATGGTGGAGTTCAGCTCTGGTCGTGGGTTAGAGATAGCGGTCCATCAGGGTAGAGTTGGGCGTTCAGCATAGGGTGGCTCTCTGATTAGGGAGGAGTGAGTATATGGGTTAGATGTCATCCTAAGAAAATCGTTGAACTAACATTACACACCATGTTATAGCATTTTTTTCCGGCTGGTATAAAAAGTTGGATGTGATCAGGTGTTCATTTGTGACTTTGAATAACAGAAACCTGTTTTTAGGGAAAACAATTCTGGGATGTTGCTGTTCTTGTCCTAAACTCTATGCCGTTTCCCCCCCCCCCAGCCAAGCACGGTGCGAATAGTACTCTCTTTATCATACTAACCTCAACCTCCGCTAACCTTTTTTGCCAGGCTTGATCATGTGTAGCACAGTAAGGCCATTTAGATAAGACGGTGAACAGCATGTATACCATTCTGCCCTCGGGCATCTTCTTTATGACTGACAACCATGGCAGACCTCTCGATCCTCGAGGATAATTGTTGTGAGTCTGTTACAGCTCCCCTCATAAACCTTGTGACTGACGGGCTGTTTTTCCTCAGAAAATCAACGACTAATCGATCTATCCTTGCCTTTCTCTACTATTATTTTCAACGTATTGCATGTACGTTTGCTCTCTCAGGCACAAGTACTATATATCAAGCATGTAATGGATCTGGGTGTGAGGGAGAAATGCTTAAATATGTATTTGCCCCCCTAGTATTGAAGTATTGACTCTGCTGCTGCACATCCACGCTCCCTTAGCAAGCAGTTTAAACATTGTGCCTGGGCAAGCAACGCTCTGATTGATTATGATTCCCGGCCTACAGGCCTGCTGTTTGTCTCTCTGCTGGTCAAAACTTGTGGCGCGTTTCTCTCTGTTTGTCTTTGTTTCTCTATGTTTGTCTGTCCGCCTGCCTCTTAACTCTCTGTGTGTGTGTCTCCTCTTCACGTCTTCTGTGTGATCTGGGTTCCTTTTTCTCTGCCTGCCTTCCTTTTGCGGAGCAGAATAATGTATCGCACGTATAGGATGTGAGTACCAGTCCCCCCCCCCCCCCCCCCCCCTCCTCCTCCTCCCCCGCTGTTGTCTGGACTACTCCGCCTGGAATGTACATTTGCACACGGTTATATCCGCCTCACTCAATTAACCTACATGGACAAGCCGCTGGGACGCTTTTAATCATTGTCTGGCACTTTTGGACACAAACATGTACGAAACGAATCGCATTTGTTTGCAAGCATATCATCATCGAAATGTGAGCGCACCCACCTTCTCCTGTTTCAGTCCTCCACCCCCCCCCCCCCCCCGCCCCCCAAACAAAGCATTCACTGTTGCATAACTTCCCGTTCAGACAAAGGAACAGAGGAATAATGGAGATGTCCCCATCGTCCCTTTGGTTGAAGTTCAGTGTCTCTGTCTCCGCCACACAGCCTTCTGCCTTCCTGAATAGGAAATCTTGTGGATTCAGAACTATGCCCCTGCTAGGCTTGAGGCCTCTTCCTTTTAATGGCCTCCGTTATCACCTGATATCTTTATTTGAAGACGTGTACAATGCACTCCCAGAGACTTGGCTAGTCGCACCCAAGATAAAGCCACTGAACAATTTTTTTTGTACAAACATGTACGTGCCAGTGTAATCCCTGCATCAAGTTATCTGGTTTTGCATCACTGGCTGGTCCAAGTACAGCAGATGTAGTTTACATAGTTTTAAGCAAGAAAGATGACCAAGCCCTTAACCATCATAGCATTGCACTGCTGGTGCTAACAGAACTAGATGCCTTCGCCTGCTGCTCATACATGAAGTGAAACAACTTGCCAATCCGCCACAAATTCCCACAAAAGGTTTTTCAACGACAACAGAGCCCAAATCCAAATTTTTTTGTGAATGTCAATTGTTTAACGAATAATACTGCATGCGCCTTTCATCACTGCTTATTGTTTTTGACAGCATCATCCCAAAGTTCATACCTAGCCCAAAATATTCTCGTCTGTGCTCCTCCCCATGGCTATAGACGCCCAACCTCTCTGTCAGTCAGGTCAACCTTGTAGGCTCCCGCCGCGTGTTTCGGTGTGTCTGTGGTTCCGCCAGCTCTGTAGAAAGTTATGCAGTCCATCCTTATAGCAGCTGCAACACAGCACCCCAGCCACGCCCCCTGTCTGTGTGCCACTCACCTGCATCGGGTTCTGACAGCATCACAGGACTTCAGGGATCTGGAGGCCGTGAGGGACACGTTTGAAGACATACCTTGATATTTTGCACTTTCTGTGCTGTTTATCACAGGATTTTATAGCATAGCTTTCTAGTGATAATCAATAACCAGCTATTTAATTTGTTCATTATAAGAGATGGCAACGCAAAACTAATCGTAACTCCGGTAAGCTACGAAGTTCAGAGAAAATAAAGCTAACCTTGTTTATTTCCATCAGCACTATCCAACTAATACGAAGTGGAAAAGAATGCTATGAAATTGTTTGGATATCAAGGCACCTCTTTAAAGCTCTAATGGTGGGCGGGAGTGGGATGGTTTGATTGTTCTGTTGTTGTTTCAGATCAGTGCTAATTAGCTCCAGTCCCATTAGTCCAAATGCAGTAGGTACAATTTAGGTCTCGAGTGACTCCCTCTATGCCTACTACCCATTATCCTATTGTTTATGTATTATGCTGTGCACGTCCCAAGGCTGTGTTTCAGGCCATTTAAATATCTAAACGCAGCCTTACTTATTCTGCTGTGATGCAGACTATAGATGGGATTGGATTTATGCAACAAAGATTTTGTAAATTCTTAATGTGGAACGCCTCCAGAGTGTTATCATTATGATAAATAGTCTCACGCCTCCTTGCTTTGCCTGCGGGAACATAAGCGTCTACCGGCCGGAGCTGAGGTGATTGTACTGGAAGGCAGCGAGCGGCACTGAGCCTGCGTTTGATTCAGTGAGGACTGGAGCTTAGAGGCACTGATCTCTCATGCAGCTGTCTAACTTTACTCTCCTCCTTCTCTCCCCGACCCAATCTCATTCACTCTAACCTCTCTCCCCTCATCACTTTTACCTCCCTCCTCCGCTGTCCCCTGTTGGATCCATCTAATGTCTTCTCTCGTTCCGTAACCTCTCCGACCTCTATTATATATTTTTTATTTCTCTCCTGTCATTCATCCTGCTTCACTCTTAAATCTTTGCTCACCTTCCTCCATCGCTTTACCTCATCCGTCTCTCTCTCGTGCACATTCTCTCTCTCTCTCAATTTCTTTCTTTTATTTTCTTTCTTTCTTTCTTTCTTTCTTTCTTTCTTTCTTTCTTTCTTCCCCCCCCCCCCCCCCGCCCCTGCCCCACCTCGTTCTGCCGACCCCCGTCCAGCCAAGCGCGTCAGAACGCGCAGCACAACGAGCCCTCCCACCCCAGCATCCCCCGGGAGTTCCAGCTGGACCTGGACATGATCGAGACGGACCAGGGCCGCGTGGGCGACCTGCCCGACCTGGTGCAGCACAAGCTGGAGGAGCTGCTGGAGCCCATCGTGATGCCCGAGCCCAAGTGAGCGCGCACGTACACGCACACGCACAAGCACACGCACAAGCATGCGTATGCAAGCACCACCACTAATGGTTCAGAGGGCAGGGCAGGGTAGTGGTTCAGCGGTCAGCTGGGATGGTTCTGGGTTCATTCCCCAATGACTACAGTCTACCTGATGAACATGAACATATGTGATATTGTGTGTATGTCAACATTCACTGTACTTTGCTTTGTTCAAAGTGTCGGCCAAATGAGTGGCCAAATGATTGGTTGTGTTTTAAAGGGCCTTTGCTATGATGTATTTGCTTTAAGTGTGTATGTGTGTGTTGCTTCCCCAGGATGCGCTCGGTCTCCCCCCACTACGATGAGCTCCACAACAGCACGGCCTCCACCATAAACTTTGTCATCTCCCAAGTGGCCAGTGGGGACATCAACACCAGCATACAGGCACTGGCTCAGGTAGGGAACACACACACACACACACGTTGTTTGTATGGAAGACACGCACACACTTTGTTTGTTTGGAACACACGCACAACACCTATGCTTAAATAGAAACTGGTGTCACTACTCCATCTGAATCGTGTTGGAGTTATTTGCCGCCCAGGGAGTAGCGACATAGTCCAACATTATTGAGCAAGTATTAATATCTGTACAAATGCTGTACGTCTGTCAAGAATTCATATTCACATTTAACTAACTACTAATAAATACTAGGGGAAATCATAATATAATTGAACAAATTATCCACACAACCCATTGGAATGGGTCATCCTTATCTCCGGTGTTTCTATTCAGACCACCTCTCCTCTTTGTTAACCCTGACCTTTGACCCGCTGTAGATAGACGAGGTGCTGCGGCAGGAGGACAAGGCGGAGGTGATGTCGGGCCACATCGACCAGTTCCTCATCGCCACCTTCATGCAGCTGCGGCTCACCTACAACACGCACATGGCGGACGAGCGCCTGGACAAGAAGGACATCTTCAAGCTGTACAGCTGCATCATCGGCAACATGCTGTCTGTGAGTGCACCTGCCCCGTGGCACGGCCGTGGTCCACCGCGAACACGCTGAACAGGGATTGAAGCTCAATCTGATTTCACATGTCGTCATTGTGGTCTTATTGTTGTTTTATAAAAATAATTATGTTGGGCATGCATAAACATTGACAAGCATCGAAACAGCATTTTGGCGTTTTTAACCATAAAAACCCGTTGAGACAGGCGGAACGTGACGCGATGTTACGTTGGAAAATGTGCAGCGCTTCCAAATTCAAGAATGATGTAAGGCGACGTTAACTCTGTCTCCCTCATCCACCTGAGTATCTCTCTTTCTACCTCTCTCTCTCTACGTCTCCCCCTACCTCTCTCTCCCCCCCCCCCCCCTCCCCTCACCCACCCACCCTCCTGCTGTGCATCGGTGCGGCCCCTGTCAGCTGTTCTTCATGGAGTCCCTGGCCCGGGAGGCGTCCATGGGCGTGCTGAAGGACCTGATGCACGGCCTGATCACGCTGATGCTGGACGGCCGCGTGGAGGACATCGAGGACGGCCAGCAGCTCATCCGCTCCGTCAACCTGCTGATGGTGCGCGTGCTGGAGCGCTCCGACCAGACCAACATACTCAGGTGAGGGGGGGGGGGCTGGCTGTGTGGAGGGCTGTACGGGTCTGTATGGGTGGTGGTGGTGGTGGTGGTGTGGGTTCTTTGTTGTTGTCTGGATTTGGATGAGAGTAGATCTGTGTCCTTCTCGTTGAAGGATTCGGAGATCCTCGATCATTAACTCAGTGTTGTTGCGTCTCTCGTCTCTCCTCCCTCCTCCACAGTGCTCTCCTCGTCCTCCTCCAGGACAGTCTGATAACCACGGGTGGCTCTCCCATGTTCTCCGAGCTGGTCATGAAGGTAGGCAGCGGTCAGAAACACGTGGATGCGCCCCTCCCCCATACGGGACTCGGCCACCATAAAATCAGATCTAGGGTTTGAATATCAGAATGCATCATGGGATTTATGTTGGGGGTATTTCCCCATATTGAGAGGGAGCGTTTTACAGCTGTAGAGTCCTAAATCAAGGTAGCTACACCGTAACCTAGGCTGATCTACATTATTTTGTACCACTTCTCGCATGAGAAACCCTAATTTCTTGATGATGTTAAATCAAACTATGACCCAAAAATCATGACTGCCAACTGGAGAACCGACGTGTGTGGCCGTTCTCCCAGGGTGTTGTCTCATTCATTCATTCATTCATTCATTCATTCATCCACCCACCAGTGTCTGTGGAGGATGATCCGCTACCTCCCAGAGAGCATCAACAGCATCAATCTGGACCGCATCCTGCTGGACGTGCACAACTTCATGAAGGTGTTCCCCAAGGACAAGCTCAAGCAGCTGAAGAGCGACGTGCCCCACCGGACCCTCAAGACCCTGCTGCACACACTCTGCAAGCTCACGGGTGCTAAGGTACGGGCGCACGCACACGCGCACACACACACAATATAGCACAAACTGGACATCTGCATGTCTTTTTTTTAAGAATTAGGCTCCAGGCTATCTTGCTTAATACGACACGTAAACACATTTCAAGTACTCTTGTACATTTTGTTTACCCTCATTGTTCTTTGCAAACGCTTGCAATCCAGCTTTTACCAGTTGTATGTATTTGTGTATTATTACCGATGTTCTCGTCATCGTTTGTTTGTGCTGTTTGACCTTCAGATCCTGGACCACCTGTCCATGATCGAGAACCGCAACGAGTCTGAGCTGGAGGCCCACCTGAGGCGGGTGGTGAAGCATTCTGGGAACCTGTCGGGGATCAAGAGCGACCGGGGCAACGAGAAGAGCGGCCCGCGTACGGTAGGTCATCACCCCCCTAGAGGTTAGCCCCCCCCACCCAGACACACCAGTATGGGATCGTCCGGTGACTGATGGACTGTCCTTACTTTGGAACCCCCATACCTGCCCATTTGTTTCCACGATATCTGATGACTGTATCTGTTACATGTTGTATATATTGTCTTCTGAATCATGATCTTATTCCTAGTTTATCACTGGATGCAAAACTCCATTCTCTGCTCTTGATTTTCTTCTGCCCAGGAGGATCGGATGTCGAAGGCCAAAGTGAGCGACATCCTGTCGGAGATCTTCAAGAAGATCGGCTCCAAGGAGAACACCAAGGAGGTCAGATCTTCTCTCTTAGTTCCCGTTCGTTGTCAGCTCAGTGGGTTGGTGGTGTATCCTCTATTCTATTGTGAGCAAATCTGTCAAATCCCACTTTGGATTCATATCTAAATTAGATTCCTCCCCTCGCAAAATGTATGCTTGAGAGAATATTTCTCTAACCAACCAAGAGACAAGGCATAACTCCCACTGCGGTTACTAGTTTCTAGCCCAGGCACTGCTGGATCCAGGATTAATGTGGCCCTATGGAACTGCACTAATGGCTTGGGAGAACTTTATCCTTAAGGGCCTGCGTTCACTTTGCCTTGTTCTGTGATGGATCCCTTGCTCACTAAATACTGACACCTCCAGGCTGTTTCTCTACCAAACTGACTGTGTGTGTGCGTGTGTGTGTGTGTGCGTCCCAGGGTCTGACGGAGCTGTATGAGTACAAACAGCAGTACTCGGACGCGGACCTGGAGCCCTTCCTGAGGAACACGTCTCAGTTCTTCCAGAGCTACGTGGAGCGGGGCCTGCGCATGATCGAGTCGGAGCGCGAGGGCAAGGGCCGCATCCAGACCACGGCAGGTAACGCCCCCTGGGTCCTGTAAGCCCCCTGGGTCCCGCCCCCGGGTCTGTAGGGCTGGGGGTCCGTGGTTCTGTTAGTGGGCTCTCCCACGGCGGAGGCCTCAGCTTACTCCCTCTGAGGATTAATTCACTGGACCCTTTATTTATTCTATCTATGGAAGATAGGGCAATTGAATGACGGCATTGAAGCGGAGAAATGGACTTCAGCCCCGTAGGTCAACCCCATGTTGTTATATTTCTTTCATTTGCATTTCTTTGCACCCTCAGTGTTTATTCACGTCGTGAAATTAAAAACTTGGTTTGGAGGTTGTGACGGTTGGCCTGGAGAGAGGTCGCTCACCCCCTTGCGTGTGTCCCGTGTGTCGGCCCAGTGATCCCCCAGCACGGCGTGGACTCGGGGCCTCTGGGGGGCAACAACGGGGAGGACCTGAAGCCGGCCATGTACTACGAGAGGCTGAAGATCCTGCGGCAGAGGAAGGGCCTGGAGAACCACACCAAGGTCAGCACGGCCTCGCGCCCACACTGAGAGGAGCCCACCGGCTCACCTGTGTGGATCCTATGACCGAGGTCATTGTGTTTGCAATCCAACAGTAGTTTACATGTTCACGTGTTTCATACTGAGTCTTCATTTCGATTTATCTCGGGCATTTAGCAGCCGCTTCTATCCAAAGCGACAATCACTACATTTGTTAAAAGCAATAGAAAAGACAATATATCACTGTCGGTGCAGTGATGATGTTCATAGGAACAAGTGCCGAGCACTTACACTTCCTTGGTTAACCCACCCCCCGTGTTCAACCAAGAGGGTGAGGAAAAGACGCTGCACAGTGCAAACAACTGTTTTTAAGTGCCAGGACGTACAGCATACAATAAGGCCCAATCCCATTTCTACCCCTTACCCCTCCCCTCTTCCCCTTACCCCTTCAAAACAAGGGGGAAGGGGAAGGGGTAAGGGGTAGAAATGGGATTGGGCCTAAGGGCTTCCATTAAGTGCCAGGGCTTAACCCTCTGTACCTCTGGTCTCTGCGACCCCCCCCCAGGGCTTGGGTGGAGTCGGAGGAGTGGGAGGCCCGGAGGACGAGCAGCAGCAGCAGCAGCGTCTGCCCATCTCCTCGCTGCTGTCCCCCAAGCCCCCCGTGGCCTCCTCCACCGACATGCTGCAGAGCAAGCTGTCCCAGCTCAAGGAGTCCCGGGAGCTGTACCAGCAGGAGCTCAGCCCGCACGGCCACTCGCCCCCCCGCGGCCGCTCGGCCTCCCCCTCCGCCAACCTGGACGACCTGAAGAAGCGTCTGGAGAGGATCAAGAGCAACCGGCAGTGAGGCGGGCGGCGGTGTTCCGCACCTGTCACTTTTTAAAAAGGTCTCCATCTCGCTCTCCCCTGCTCTGTGCACCCCAATGCAGCTGATGGTAGAGAAGTGTGTGTGTGTGTGTGTGTGTGTGTGTGTGTGTGTGTGTGTGTGTGTGTGTGTGTGTGTGTGTGTGTGTGTGTGTGTGTGTGTGTGTGTGTGTGTGTGTGTGTGTGTGTGTGTGTGTGTGTCTCTCTCTCTGGTTCCCTGAAGACCAGCTTCACCCCGGAACCAACAGGGTCTCTCACTCCCTCGCTCGCCCGTTTTCACAGTTTGTTTACAACTGACCAATAAATAAATCCCCTAACAAGCAACGGCCCGTGTCAAGCCTGGATTCAGGATCATATTTTTGTAACTCAAGGCGTCCGATAGGTCGAGTCGCTCGCCGTCCAGTGGGCTTGAAGGACCCCCCCCCCCCCCCCCCCCCCCCCCCCCCCCCCCCCCCCCCCCCGAGTCGATGGCGAGTTTGAGCACGTGAGGTATGACAACATCTGTTAAGGTAGCGTATGATGCGTTCTAGTGTGTTTTTAACCATTATTTGTAATTGAACCCAGTCATAACATTGGGTCCTTAATTTTTGGGAAAACATTGCATTTCATTTGTAAATCGTGAAGAAGCATAATTAAATTGGCGTGATCCACAGTGTAGGACACACAGGTAGGACGGGTAGGTCTAGATGCGTTGCCTGATTTACTTTTGTTGTACAGTTTTAGTAACCAATGGCTGAACTATGTTCCACCCCGTTCCGTAGGGGGTTATATTCGGTCGGGTCCAATGTTGTCTTGTCGGTCGCCCTAACCCTAACCTCTGGGCCCTCGGCTCTCCTGGGCTACTCTTTCCACACATGCAGACCCCCCCGTACATTAACACTCCCTACAGTAAAAGATAACCAAGAACCTTGCCACATCGTATATATTAATAAGAACCATTAGTGGATAACCCTTTTTCCTCCTGTTTCATATTGTGTTGCGTGGTTTTTGTATATACTGGGGATGGCTCACCACTGGATAGCATGGAAGCGCTTTTTGGCCGGATACAAAGAGTTGTGCACTTTGTTTGTAGTCCAGTGCCAGCCCTCATGGGGCGGTCCCAACGAGGGCACGCGGGTGTAGATACTGGATGGCCCCCAGCTGGCCTAGGAATGTTGAAACATCGAAAGAATCCGATGTTTGGACCTGTTTGCGTCCCTTCACAACGCTAGGGCAACTAGCAGGCTTGGCTTCATTCTGGTGCCCCCTGGTGGTACCAGAATGTTATGACAGATGTCTGTCCCTTCCTCCCGCTCCCCCCCTCCACCTTTTTGAATTCAAGTATCCGAGCTAATCTATTCTAGACTAGTATGACTACCCTCAGCGGCTTGTCAACGACTTGCTAACCGTTTAATAATCGACCATCCAATGAGTTGCTCATTAGTTTTAGGTTGGCGCTCTTCTTCCTGAGCAAGGACATAGTTGTTATGCATTCACGCTTAACAGTCAGCACTTTTAAATCACTTGTCGTTCCCGGGCCCCACGCATGGCCTCTTTGGGGGCCATGTTACCACAGACAGATTGCATGAGATATGCACCCTTTTATCTTTTATAACCACTGCAGGTTCCAGTGTAAGTGCTGGGTTTGATTCACTGCAGATCCTGATGTGAGTGGTGTACGTTACAAACTGTTGCAGAGCAGACCAAACCGGTGTTAAACCAGTTCCACGCTTGCTATACAATCCTAAGTGACACCAACATGTTACCATATGTCTCCTCTTCTGGCCTTTTGAAATTATTTGTTTCGGGTAAATAAGTTAACATCGTTCAGCTCAGTTGAGTTCAGGAGTTGCGTTCTCCCGCTGTTCTGCGGTCAAGAATGATTTAATAGCAGTTCCTCAGTTGGTCTCTCACAGTCGAGCTGGTGAGTAGGGGTCAAAGGCAGAGCCATTTTTAACTTATCTTGGATTATGTTATGGAATGTACCATGGACTGTCTCCCTTGTAAAGAGGTCTTCACAGTGAATAGGTGCTCGCCACAACATAAGTTTTAACAGAAAAATCCTCATTTAGCACCGGGCAGCCAAGACGGTCAGAGCTACCACAGAATAATAACTTAATGTAAGTTTATGTTATGGCTCTTCCAACTGAAGGAATTCCACCGCACATGGTTTTGGTTATCTTGTTCAAATTTTTTGTATGGTTAAAGAGCATGGCATGAAGTTATTTTTATTTATCTTGTAAATAAAGTTTGCATTGCTAAAAAAAATAACGGTAAGCTGCTTAGTTGATAATATGTTTGTTTTCTGATGAAGTTCTTGATGGCAAAGGGTGCTGTCTGTAATCATTCTGTAGCTGAATGTTGAGTGGGGGGAAATAAATAATATTGTTTTTTATTTATTTAAACTGCCGGTAGTCTTACATTGTTGCTCCAGTTTTCCATGTATAATCCATGATGGAAAATTTCAATAAAGTCCTGTTTTTTTTTTAACAATCTAAATTCATGGGCCTGTTTTTTGAAAACACATTTTTCTGAAAATGAACAGTGCTGTAGTTCAGTTTAGCCTATGAAAACTTAAAGGAAACGGAATAACTCAATAAACCAAAGGCAGTACAGATTTCACTAGTTCCTGGTCAACTGCTTCAGCCTTGAGCTAAGCAGTGGTATTGCCTCAGGATAACGCGCGTTTGAACACATGTTAAAGAGATATTGATAGCCAGATTTTGATTTGGGGAGAGGGCCTACACAGTCCACAATGAGTCTCAAAAGGCTCCCCTATAACCGGAATAGGCTGAAGGGGTGCCGGGTGAACCACCTGGTTTGGTTTTCCTGCTAACTGACATACATGACCGGTTTGACAATACTCAACCACAGAAGCTTTCAACCCAGGCCAAGAGAAGTGTCTCAATATCCCATTGTATGTCTTTTGTAATCCCCAAGTGGCCAGACATAGCATTATCATGTGCTAAATTCAGTATCTTTTCACGATACACAGAAGGGGCAAAAACTTGGAAGGTGGCAGTCAGAGCCATCGTTAACAGCAGTTCACTTACGCATAAGTACTTCATCTTAAACATAATACCCTACAGGGACAGACAATTCCTCCCTTGGCTTAACAGCCTCAATACAATTCTAGGGAAGGGTCAGCTCTCTCTGATTTCACTAGCTGGGGTCTACCCAGCTGTAGTGGACCCTCAGAAGTAACACCAGGATTGCACAACCTAAACTCAGCAACTGTAGGAGCAGTAGCCAAGTTATCCTTGCTGCTATCCCTGTCACACTCAGCAGCAGAACTAGGTCCTGTTTAGCTGTATCGAATGAATCAAACAAACCTGTCAGCAAGATTAACAGCATCAGCGTTGCAAGAATGAGCACAGGTCACAACATAAGCAGGATGGACAGAGGTCTCCGGTTTTGACTCACTGTTGGCAGACTGTTCGGTTATCTCTGGGCCGTCTGTCACAACTGGTACAGTAAACACCTTTTGGTCAGCAAGGTCATTGCTCAAAATGAGACCCACCATCAACTAGAATATAGGGACCAAGCCTACTTGAACAAGTCCTGTAACTAACCCACATTTTAAATACACCATGTGGAGTGGGGCTCTGAGACAGGACATTTCAAACCCTAAAATCAATGCATCCCCACCAAGGAAAGATGCCCTAGACAAAGGTAACACTCCTTGCAATAGTATAGACTTTGAGGCACGAGTATCCCGCAAAATACGGATTGGTATGGCATTGTCAGAATCGGACGGTGCCACAGAACCATCAATGGTAAATAGTTTGAAACCGGATGCCTCAGGAACATCAGAGTAGCGCTGCTCCTGCTCAATGTTCACAATAGGAAGTGGGCAGGTAACAGAACCAATTAAAGTCACTGGGTTAGGTTTCTGCTTTTTACAAAAAATGGGACAGTCAACCATCATATGTCCTGGCTTTTTGCGATAATAACAAATCCTATCTGAGATGCTGCTCTTAGCACTCGAGGTTTTCCTACTAGATGTGTTAGGGGAAGAGTTGCCATTAAACTTTCATTTGCCATTAATTTTCTTTGCAAAGCGAGGACGCTGAGGAGGAGTATGTGACCTGGTTCCAGTATGGAAATGATGACTGAATGAAACTTTGTGGGCCAAAACATACTCATCACCACATATAGCTGCATCCTTTACATTATGTGTCCTCCGCTCACTTAAATAGATTGCGACAGCCTCTCGAACACAATTCTTGATCTCCTCCAGAAGAATCAACTGTCGCAAGTCCGCTTTGATCTCAACCTTTCCTGAAGTGCACCAACATCCAAACCAAATCTATTTTCTTTAGAGCAAATTCCAAAAAGCTTTGTTTTCACCTTTGGAGCAGCCATGAAAACACTCTCTATAAGCCTCTGGTACAAGCTCATCAAGGCACACAAGATGGCCACTGTAACATGTATTCATATTCTGAGCTCTGCTCCAAAGTTAGTGAGGAGTACACCTCTTGAGCTTTACCAGTCCAGAAAGAACACAGTGCTAGAGCAAAGTCCAATTGTGTTTAGGCCACTCCAAGCTGGTTGCCACCCTCTCAAAGTGTGAAAAATACTTCTCAATATCTCTCAATGAAAGGAGGGACAAACACATATATTTCTACCCACATCACATTTTGAGAAACTGGAAGGGATCGATTTATCAGTGCCTGCCCTTAACTTTATCTCCTGATCTTCTTTCATGAGCAAGGCGCATTCTCTCTCGTTTCATGCTCCCTTATGTGCTCTTTCCCTAGCCTCCATCACTAGTTCAAGACGCCTAAGATGCAGCTTTATCTCAAGCTCCCTCAAACCTGAAGCTTTGGCTGGAGTAATTTCTGATTCAGCAGACAACCAATCACTTAGCTCTTCCTGATCTTCCTCAGAATGAGCACAAGTCTGCTCAAGGGGCAGTTTTTTATTTTGTCACACAGAATGCCCTTTTCAATTAAACCATTTTTAAGTTCCTCTTTTTATTTACCCGGAATAACCAAACCATAATACTTCGCAACTGAACAAAGGTCTTTCTTTGTGCAACCCAAACGTTGCATTGCAACAGGCTCTTTCACAAACCTGTCTGACTCGAATTCCATGATAGCATCACAAAAGCACAAACAAAAGTCAAACGTCTCAAAACCACAAAGATCTTCACAGAGATACAAATATGGGTCACAAAGCCTCAAAATAGTGTGACTTTAGGGCACAGACAAAACGCAGCTCACACACAAATGGACATTAAAGAGACAGCATCTAAACTGAGAACCCCAGTGCAAAAATAACACCAAAATAGGACTAGAACCTACCAGTCGCACTACCAATGTAGCACAATATTACAACTACAAATACCCCCAATGGAACACACTCGTAATCAATATTGAGCTAAAGCCATCACCAACTCCGATAGACCAAGTCTACACACAAAATAAATAATAATAATAATTGAATGAGCTGAAGCAAAATGAATTTTGTAAGATTTATTTGTGAAAATATATTCAAGAATAGCAATTTATCTCAAAATCAAAACAATGGGGTTTAAAGGAGACATATTATACCACTAGTGATGTCATATGGGATAGGTTTTCGAAACGGCTTGTAAGGCTAATCACACTCACACCTGGTGGTAAAATATGTCTCCTTTCAAACATTTCAATCTACAAAAACTTAAACTATTATGTACTTTTCACATCATGGAAGCTGTTCACAGCATTCCAAAAAATATCCAACAATTTACAAAGAGAATATGCTGAGATAATACAGCTACAGTTGTAGAGATTGAAGCGTTGAATTGTTGGTCTTCGCCGAAAGGTCCATTTGACATGTAACAAGTGCAAGCGTCATTCTGTAAGTTCAACCCAAGGCTATCAACTAAGGCACACTCCTCTTTATTTCGAGGACAATTTTATATTTTGTTAATATATCGTTACATTTTTATAAAAAAAAAAGTAGCACGTTCTCATGTAGAGCTGGTAATCACAAAAAACATCCTCATGTTACAGCTGGCTCAACTTCCTGTTCAAATCACCAATGTGTTGGCCATATGTCCTGAACAGTACACCTCACTCAGAATAACACACACACACACACACACACACACACACACACACACACACACACACACACACACACACACACACACACACACACACACACACAGGATACCATATATAGACTAGTCTCCCCATTGGCTGACACCCTAGGAAACAGTGATTTCCTCGTCTGAGCCAGAGAGGTCGGATGGCTTGCTGCAGTCTGACGGTGAGGAGAGCCTTGGGGGGCCGCCAGGGTGGAGCCCCTCGCTGCCCGTCCCACCACGGCGATGGCTGCTGTGCTGGGTGAGCTGACGGAGGTGCTGCTCGCCCAGCTCCTCCTCCACCTCCTCCTCCTCCAGCCCCCGGCCCCGGCAGTAGTCACCCCCACCCCCGCCGACGTCAGTGAGGTCGGGGTGAGGGTTGGTCTTGGCGGGCAGGGTCTGTTGGCGGCAGCCCCCCGTCGACAGGAGCTCCCTCTCCTTGGAGTTCCTCCATTTCATCCTCCGGTTCTGGAACCAGATCTTCACCTGCACACGGGGGGGGGGGTGTGAGTGTGAGTGTGGATCCAGTAGTTCATAGAAGGGTTTATCTTGTATATATGTTACACTGTTACACATCACTATTATTCCTATCATTCATAGACACACTAAATACCACGTTCCCTGGTTGACCAATGAAAACGCCTAGATATAGATACCTTGTGTTAACTGATCAATTCACTTTTAAATCATTTTGTTTTTGTTGAAACCACTACCTCGCTTTTGTCGTTAAGCTAGGAAGAGCCCTTGGCCCCTCCCCCTTACCTGAGAGTCTTTGAGTCCCAGCTTGCTGGCCAGCTTCTTCCGGTCTGGCTTGCTGATGTACTTCTGCTTCTGGAAGGTTCTCTCCAGAGCTTTACGCTGGAGGTCGGAGAACACGGCCCGCCGTAGCATTCCCCGCCTGGGCTTCCCTCTGGGGGCCAAGGGCCAGGAGAAGGTTCCCGGGACCGGCACCACGGAGGAGCTCGCTGTGACACAGAGGAAACGGGGCTGTGGTTTGAGTTTCAACGTTCACTCAATGAGTTATAGCATTTGCTTGTGTAATAGAATAACTGAATTTGTCAGCTAAAACAACAAATATTGTTACAAATGGAAAATAAATGTAATTCTCGTAGAATTGTGCACAATTTCTACCCAGTGAAATAACAATACGTTAAAATGTTTTCATTTGGTGGTCTTTGCTCTGTCCCCCTATTTGAGTGGCCAAAACCGCTGCTGGAGGAAGTTATTTGAGCTTTCAGTTAGTTATGTATTTATTTTTAATAGTTCAACTTTTGAAGCATCCACGCAGAGGAACCAATGAGGGCCATGCAAGTCGGCTGGTTGGTGTGAAACGCCGGAGGAATCCCTTCGGGAGGATCGGACTGTTTATCGTGCGCTCATTAGGCCTAAAAGTGTAAGCAGTAACCCTGACCAGAAAACCGTGCGCTTCGGCTGAGACTCTGATGTGAAAGAATAAAGATACAAAAACCGCAAAGCAAAGAAAGAAAGAAAGAAAGAAAGAAAGAAAGAAAAGGTCCCATTTGTGTGTGTCGGTGGCCAGAGAGCCAAGGGCAAAGCGAAGGACCCTCCTCCTGGAAGCCCCCTCACACTACCTTTAATGAGGCATGAAAGAGAGTTGTATAGGGTGCAGTTGTATAGAAGGGAGCTAATTGTGTAGTAATGAAGTGAGTGTAAAAGAGACGGCGACAGCCCAGTATATTGTGGCCCCGTTAAAGACTTGTATATCATTTCGTCACGTCACTGGAGACATTGAACACTCAATACAGCGCTTGGGGGGATTTGGTGGAGGGGATTTATGGGGAATGCGGATGAATGAAAGTGTTCAAAAGTTTACCTAAACGCTTGGATACAATGCAAGGGCCTTTTGGCTGCACACTGTTATGCATTCATGAGTTTATGGAGGTTCAGGCCTAGCATAATCTCAATGATAATGTGTAGCTGATGCTATATTTTCCTCTGCAAAGCAAATCTTAAGCAAATCCGAAAAATCATCAGGACGCATTTAAGTCAATCATTCGATGCTTTCTTTCACTGCAACTGTATAGCTTATTCTCTACATGTTTGAGACATGTAGCTAAGCATCAGTCTGGTCCTGTATAATGTAAAGAGCCTGAGAGTATGTTGGCCCAATCCATAACCTTACACAGCCTCCTCATTTAAATGTACCGACCCCTCTGTGGTCTTGTGAGAACATTCAAACCGGTGAAAAGAGACTAATAGAGAATTAGTGCATGACTGGTAAAGGCCTGTGAGCAACATGGCTAAGCCATTGCTCAGCAGTGTTGCGGAATGCGTGCGTGCGTGTGTGTGTGTGTGTGTGTGTGTGTGTGTGTGTGTGTGTGTGTGTGTGTGTGTGTGTGTGTGTGTGTGTGTGTGTGTGTGTGTGTGCGCGCGCGCGTCTGCGTGCACTGGGTATTCGGTGTCTGCGTCTGTGCGTGCGTGCGCGTGCGTGGGTGCGGGTTGAGGGTGGGAAAGGGTGAGTGTGTGTGTGGTTTTCGCCCCTATTGGTCACGGTGCTGAGGGCTTTGTCGGCGCGCGGAAGGCTCGGTGGGAAAAAGAGGGCGCGTGAAGAGGCGCTATAGGTCTCGAGCTGGGAAGAGACCCGCCTCGCATTTAGAGCATGACAAACGGGCCTGATATATCGCGAGCATGACAAACGGGGGCTAATTTGTGGATTAGAACGACCAGTACTTATGTCAGCAGTCAGTATGGTTACTAAATGGGGAATCGAATCGGCGAAACTGATTCCGAGCATATCAGGGCGATCCCGCGTTAAAAGGCCTGTTTCCAAGACTAAATGTTGACGCTAAATGCATCGCGAAGCTATCTATACATGGCTATCTGTTATTGGGAAGGTACCCTGAGATTGTCACGCGATGGGTTCAACCCAGGTAGGACTAAATGTTGAGCGTACAGCACAAGAAAGGCCACAAAGCATTAACGCAACATAATAAACCATTTAATCAAAAGTCGGCCTATTTCATCCTCTATAAATGTAGGACCAGTGAGCTCCGGTGGAGTTATTCTCTTATTGCATGAATCAATGAAAGATAATGATATAGGGGCTATTGCACACACACACACACACACACACACACACACACACACACACACACACACACACACACACACACACACACACACACACACACACACACACACACACACACACACACACACACACACACAGACACACACACACACACACACAGAGACTCAGATACAACCACAAACACCTTATTGGAACATATTATGTTTTAACGTTGGTAGCCTAAGCCTACTGCTGGTAAAACCTTAAAAGTCATCTCACCTGTGAAGTAGGAGGCTCGAAGGAAAGGTGGCAGCGTCCCGTCAAAGAAAGGCAGCGGGAAGGACTTGGCCTGAAAGGTCTGGACTGGAAAGGAGGCTCTGGAGACTGTGATAGGATAACATGACAGGTGGTTGAGACACTAATAAACTGCGATGATTCGATATTATTATTAGAACTTGTATTTTATCTATGCCTACTTAAAAGTTGTATGAAGCCTATGGTCTGAATGTGGGCGTGCCTGATTTCAGTCCATGTGACTGAAGTATAATAGCCTGTTAGTCAATGATATGAGCTGAGGAGACGTCGGTCAGTCGATTTGTCAGTCTGTCAAGTCTGGAAGCCTTTCAACCTAATTATGCAGCTGAATTATGCTTCTATGCTGGTACTCTATTCTAATAATAAATGCAAACTTATACTAATCATACTACTCCTCGTAATACACCCTTTATAATAAAAATAATCATATAATCATAAAAGGCATAATCATATGATCAACATGAATCATCAATAATCAAAAATCAATCAACCTTACCTTTCTGTGTTGACGGTGCCAGGATGGCACGGACCCCGAACTTGAGATAAGTGGACTCTGAGCAGTCCGTGTGTGGAGAGTCCGCCCGGTGGGGCTGCTGCACGGAGTTCGCCTGCAGGGCAGAGCGGTTGTCTGTGGTCAGGGGGGGCACCGCTGGACCGAAGCCCCGCAGGGAGAAGGTGTCCCGAGAGCTCCTCGGCGCGTAATTCTGCGAAGAGAATGTCCGATGCACGTAGGTGACGGGCTGACTGAGGCGGATGAGGTCGTCCACCAGAAAGCTAGTCGGAAGGGACCGGGGCATGGGCAGGGAGAGCCCGGCCGGTGGACGTAGTAACCCCGGGTAGAGGGTAGGGGGCAAGGCGCTGCAGGGGAAATTCATAGTCAATCCGGACGGACCGAAAGGGTTAAACTAAATAAAAATGCGTGAATGGGATGGCCCCTTTTTCCGTTAAAATAAGCTTGTCTAAAAATTTAAAACAAGTTCAGAGATGAACACGGTTGCTCTCTTTCGCTCCGTCTCTCAGTGCCTCTGTGTCTCCGGGTCCTGCTCCCGGGATATTTATCGAAGAGACGCTCGCGCCGCGCATCCCAGAATCATGAAGGCAGCCGCACGAGACAACACGCACTTGAGGGCGCGCACACACACACACACACACACACACACACACACACACACACACACACACACACACACACACACACACACACACACACACACACACACACAAACACACACAATCAAGTTCACCCTTCAACGGGGCAATTCCAATGGGGAGGATTCGAAGGCAGTGGATTGGCCGAGGCACATTCATTTATGATTGGATTAGAGTGAGAAAGCAGCGGACGCAGCAGGGACATTGCCTCCTCTATAATAAAGAACAAGACAGCCGAGATGTGGAAACCCTGACCGTTAAAATTACCTTTCTGTTGGCCTGCGGTCGTGTTAGCTATAGAACCAGCGTGTCTGTCCTCCTGTAAAGACCTGAGTGGTAACCACAAACACACAACGGCATTCATTATGTAGTTATAGAATAAAGTCTAGACAACATTCAATTGAGAATTATTTTCTGTTCTTTTCAGGCGTTTCTTCTTTAATGCAATTGAATTACGGCAAATAGCTTTGATCAAGTTTATGTATGAAACACTCTTCTGTTTTATGTTAATATAGGGAACGGTGAATATATTTTTTTTTTTAGCTCAAGAGCTAATTGAAAAAAAATGTGTTTCGGCCGAATTAGTCACCCTTTCCCGTATCGGCTATTTGTTTTGCGTGTCATACTTTGATACTTATTGTGATAAGGCCTAAATGGGCCTATATATATATTTATTTATTTTTACAATTGAGTATCAAAAAAGCTAAATATTGGATCAGGGAAAAAGAAATGCTTGAATTTTCTATATGTCTGTTAAGTTTGGGCCTATTCATTAAAGCAGCCTGTATGGAAAGGGAATAATATATTCCCTATATTTTTTCATAGCTTAAATAAGTATATATATATAGGTATTATATATATATATATATATATATATATATATATATATATATATATATATATATATATATATATATATATATATATATATATTCCATATATTTCTTATCACAGAGGCTATAGACCAAATCATAGGTTTTATCTGAAACAGCCATGTATGAATATATGAATACTATTAAAATGTTGTATGACGTATATATTCATTTTATTTTTCATTAACAACCCATTATGAGGCTATTAGGTGAGACGCTTTGAAGGATGCTGCTGTGATCGTGGCCTCGCGCTCCTGATCCCCTTAGAGCATGACGCGACTGTCAGCCCCGGGCCCGCGCTGTCCCCGCTTCTTTCTCTTTCCTTTCTGTTCGTGACACAAATCGTTGTGGAAAAAATCACACCATTGAGAGAGCTCTGAAAGGGTCTCTTAGAGTTGTGCTCTGTAATGAAAGTATTGGAGATGTTGGACAGCGCGATGGACGCGGTGATGAATTTAATGGCGGTTTAGCAGAGGAAGAACTAACGGAGCTGCAGGCGCGCCCTGTCGGTTTGACATGAATTTAAAAGGCCTTCAAAGCGTAAACATTGTAGTTATTGCATAATTCTAGTAATAATAACAATATTATTATTGATATTATCAATAATAATGATTATAATTATAGTTTACTGATAATATTCTGATTAAAAGAACACTAAAAACAATAGGGGGCCGAAGTGACTACTCTGCGGTCTTCGAATGTGTTATTAGACATTGCTCTTGTGAGAAACTGAAAGTTGCATTGACTAAATAAATACAGCAGGCTTAATTCTATAGAAAATGTGTTCTCGGCAGACAA
>NC_044056.1:19140396-19142896 GCF_902167405.1 Gadus morhua
GATGTCATTTGCATAACAGGGGGAAAAGGGGGACTCTGCCTTTTCAGCATCAGCCATGGCTCGGTGTGTGTGTGTGTGTGTGTGTGTGTGTGTGTGTGTGTGTGTGTGTGTGTGTGTGTGTGTGTGTGTGTGTGTGTGTGTGTGTGTGTGTGTGTGTGTGTGTGTGTGTGTGCGTGCGAGAGAGAGAGATGGAGAGGGAGAGGGAGAGGGAGAGGGAGAGGGAGAGAGAGAGAGAGAGAGAGAGAGAGAGAGAGAGAGAGAGAGAGAAGGCAAACAGAGCCAGTGTTGTAATCAAAGGGTCGTGCATTCGTTTGGTGACAAGCATTCTCCCACAGATCAAGGGATAGAGGGATTCAGCGACTGAACGCTTGTGTAATTGTCATTAGAAACAGCTAAACAGACAAAACCTTTGTTGATTGACTGGAAGTTCAGACTTTTGTATTGCTATAGAGCGCCTTGGCAAGTGCTGTTTTTTTTTCTTTTTTAAATGCACTCTCATAAATGCATTTGATTTGATTGTCAATTTAAACCATGCTAAATTATTAATCCAACATTTTGAGTATTAAATGAAAACATCTGATTAAGTGTTAAGTTATTCAGCACCGAGCATCAGGTAGAATAGAGGACCTTGCATAGAATACCTGCTACATGCAGCAACAGCCCAAACTAGTTTTACAACGTAATATTCAAACACATTTTCATTGAACTAAGAGTTATCAATTAATGGCGTTTAGGCCAAGATATAGTTGTAAAGGATGATGGCAGGATAGAAGAAAGATATAAATACAGATAGACATGCAGACGGACGGACAGATGTATATCAGAGAGAAGCTGATGGAAACAATCTTTTAAAGTCATGTTTCCCACACCTAGACACACGCATATATACACGCGCATATACCCCTAAACCCACCCACCCAGTAGTGCTTTGATTTAAAACCAGACTCTATCCCCTCTCACTCAACCCTCAATACACACACACACACACACACACACACACACACACACACACACACACACACACACACACACACACACACACACACACACACACACACACACACACACACACACACACACACACAGAAACACAGAAGCACATGCACATCTGCTCAAAATGTGATATGGGAAGAAAAGAGAGAGAGTGAAGCTGGGATAAAGTGACTAGTCAGTTTCCTGCTGGTTTTCACTCCTTGTTCTTTCTTTAGCTTTCAACCCTTTAGCCTGGCCTTCTGCTCCCTGCCCAATACACACACACACACACACACACACACACACACAAACACACACACACACACACACAAACACACACGCACACACACAAACACACACACACGCACACAATATGACCTGCATGTTTACAAATGTCTTTATGTGTGTGTGTGTGTGTGTGTGTGTGTGTCTGTGTGTGTGTGTGTGTGTGTGTGTGTGTGTGTGTGTGTGTGTGTGTGTGTGTGTGTGTGTGTGTTTGTGCGTGCGTAGATGTGTAAGGGTACATGTGTGGTTTGATGTGGTTTCCTGGTGGAGTCTATTGTGCCCGGGCAGGAAACTGCTAATCCACTCAGATCATTCCCTGCTGCTCTGATAATCTCACTCGTACAAGCTTTGATTTGGCGGAAAGTCGCCTTTCTCTTTCTCTCTGCATCTGGGTGTCTCTCTTTCAATGTTTCTATTCGTCTGTCTGTCTTTCTGACGGACGAGTTTCATTTGATATTGCATAAAAGGATGAAACAGAAAAAATCTCAAGTGTTGCATCAAACACACAGCATGGGTGAAGAGTCAGGTCGGCTGGATGCAGCTCTCTCTCTCTCTCTCTCTCTCTCTCTCTAGCCTCGCTCTCTCTCGTTAAGCTTCATGATTTGAACACTCCAGCTTAGACAGATTTCCATCTTTATGAAGGTAAGAGTTACATGCCCTTTATATGTCACAAGCCTAAATAATACATGTATTAATCATGAGTACGGCAAAAAGATGAGTCCTGCTGGATATGTAATTATCCAGCCTCATTCATATCCAGAGGATAAGAGAGCAACTTGACACATTGTTTCGGTGAACATTATATTGACAATGAAGATGATGATGATGATGATGATGATGATGATGATGATAATGATGAGGATGATGAGGATGATGATGATGATGATGAAGCTGATGGTGGTTAGGACATTACAATCTATGAATAAATGTATTTGATTTACTGTCCAAGACGGGTCATTTCAATTTGAAATTAGTACTCAATTAACTCAGAATACTGATAATAGAAACTTGATCGTTAACATATGCAGGTTAAACGGTGCAAGTTGAATCGACAGTGTGCATGTTTTACGCAGAAGATTTATTTAAAAGCCTGGAAGCATGAACCTTGAAACTAATTTGATCACAAACTGCCATAGAGACAATAAGATTTAACTTCATTTTGACCCACGCCCCCAGGCAGAGCGTGGTGGGGATAACCATGGCATCGCCTCCATGATTCACTCAAAGTTCCACGACAAGGCAA